>NW_027110130.1:686318-698876 GCF_000696795.3 Halyomorpha halys
TTAATTAAATAAAATTATAAATATGCTCCTTCACTGAAGTTATAATGGTCAAATAAAAGAGCACACTTCCTAAATTATATTATTTAAAAAATGATTTTCAAAAGCCAGAAGATCAGTAGTTAATGGTATCTTCGTTTTTTTTTTTCTACCACCATCAGTAATCTTAAATTCATTGACAATCAGAGATGTTTAAGTAAATAAGGTTTTACAATCTTTTTTTTTTCTACCGTTTAAATTTTCTTCCAGTTTCTCGTCACACTTTGAAAAGCTCTGCAGCTGTAAACTTCCTTAGAGGGGTGTTGCTAATAATTTTCAATAGGGTTTAGGTCTGGTGAACATGGTGGCCACTCCAAAACATTTACGGATCATTTTCCAAAAACCAGCCTTAGTATATTCTTAATTTAAAACAAATTTGATCCTTTTTTTTTTTTTTCTCTCAACTTTATTCTTTACAACTTTTCCAACGTTTCAACCCTCAGGCCATTCTCAAGGATACCTTCATATTGATGTAATTTCCTTTTTCAAATCTTAAAAATGTAGGCTAATTGCCTTTGTCCGATTTGCAACTTAAAACAGAACCTTCTGGTTAAAAAGCTTCTGTTTTAAGTTGCAAATGTGAATGAAGGAGGAAAAAAAGTGTTTTATAAAAGATTTAAATCTCGGAAAAAATTATTTAGAAAAGGTTATATGGGACAAAGGCAATTACCCTGCATTTTTAAGATTTGAAAAAGGAAATGACATCAATATGAAGGTATCCTTGAGAATGGCCTGAGGGTCGAAACATTGGAAAAGTTGTAAAGAATAAAGTTGAGAGAAAAAAAAAAAAAGGATCAAATTTGTTTTAAATTAAGAATAAACTAAACCACTCTCAAACAAGAATAAATAAAATAATTAATCAGCCTTAGTATATTGAGACACATGACAAGAGACAGTCTTGTAAAAAATAATAACCTCCACTCAGAAAAGCACATTCAAGCCATGGTTGTAGACTCACAATTCATCCGTTGATAAACCCGCAACTAAAGGTAACTTCCAGATACCTTTATTACTCCCTAAATCATCACCCCCCCCCCATCTCAATTTTGACATTTAAGGCAATTATTTATACTTGTTGAACAACATTCTACAAAAGAATATTCTTTGTCAGGGCCATACTTATAAAAAACAATTTTTCATCGGTAATTATAGTCCACATATCCTGTGGTAAAGCTAACCAATTTTGTACCAATGCCAAGCTTCTTAACTGATTTTAAAAAGAATGACTTTGTCAATTTTGTTTGTATTGAAAACCTATTTCGTCGTTTCCTCCTTCTGGTACAGATCAAAACTTCTTTGTAGCTCTTCTCATGCACTCTGTCTTTGAATTTCCAGTTTTAACCTCACCTTCCCACATTTAGTAATAAAATTCTTCCTACCTCTCTTTGCAGAAAAGAAAGTCGAACCCGCTCAGTTTCTAATCTTCTATTACAAATGAGTTATTACTCTTAACAATTACCAATATTTTTTTAATCAATCAATAGGTTTTTGTAATGTTTAAATTCATAATTTTTCAAAAGTTTAATTATGTCTAAATCTGACAAAAGTAGAAAATGAGAACAAAAACATTAACTGTAGTAGAAAATGGCAAAATCATCAAAAACTGGGGAAATTGTGAAAAGTTTAGTGATTTTGCTGATTATCAAAGGGGATATGGATATCACTCCTGGTAAAAATAATTATAACAACTTAATAATATCACACCTCTGAGAATAAAGGGCATCGTCTTCTGTAACAGGTTTAAAATCATTGACTATGGGGGCCTCATCATCACCTTCGTCTTGATTAGCAGTGCTTTCACTACTACTAGGTGCTCCAATATTTTGTAAAAATGACGGTTTACCACTGCAAAATAAATAAATTTGAACAATTATTACAGATTGAAGAAAACAATGGGATAAATAAACAAAAAAAATATAGCACTAGGAAAAAGATAGATATACAGATACATCCAAAGAGATAGCTAATTATTGTTCTAAAAAACTATAAGTAAGAAATAATATGTTGTAATGAAAATGTAGATATTGGAAGAAGATTGTTGACCATATGAAGTAGATTGTAGAAAAAACTATTTAATATTAGCCAATATCACCCCACTTTGCAGGACGTCGTTAGAATAAATATATATGGAGAAAGTAAGACGCAAATACGCAAACAAAAAATATTTGTTTATAAAAAAAAAAATAACAAGTTTAAATAAATCAATTGGTATCTATGGTAAGTCTTGACACTCCTTATAATATCATCAACAGTTCAGCATTTCGCCCAATTCGCCCATCCCCAAAGACAATCTTAAATATAAATTCACACCTCACATCCAATTTACAAAAAAAATTTTGCAGGCTATTCTGCCCAGGTCGTTAATAACAAATCAAATCACCCTCTTTCATTAATTTTTAAAATTTATGATTTTAGATCACCTAACACAGTTTTATTGATAAGATAGTTGATTGTGTTGAATGATATAAAATTAAAAGTTTTAAAAATTAACAAAATTGTGACAAAATAGGGTGATTTGACTCGTCATTAATAACCTGAGCAGAATAGCCTGTAAAATGTTTTTAATGAATTGAATATGAGGTGTGAATTTATATTTAAGATTGTCCTTGAAGATGACCGAATCGGCTGAAACGTTGGATTGTTGATGATATAATAGTGTTGAGACTTACCAGAGATACTAATTGATTTATTTAAACAATAAATACTAGTCTCAAGAAATTGAAAAGATTATATAAAAATAATTAGTTTGAGTTAAGGAAGTATAAATAAAAGTGTAAATAAAGAACTAGAGTAATAAATTATAGAACAAATCTTATTAGAAATATATGTACATATAGTTGGCTGTAAAAATTGATATATAAGAAGATGGTCAAGGTTGCGGTCAAAAGTGAAACAAAAATAGTTTACAACTATTTATTTTCCGACGTTCGCCCCACTTTGCAGGGCTTCATCAGGGCTAAAAAGATATTTTATATCTTTTACAAAAGAAATTTTGTATCTTTTTAGCCCTGCAAAGTGGGGCGAAAAGTCGGAAAATAAATAGTTGTAAACTATTTTTGTTTCACTTATTAGAAATAGTTGTAAATATGGTAAAAAGGTAGGTTCAGTCTTAAACCTTTTTCAATCAGGATCAAGTATTCCCTTACGGTTTATCTGTTATTTTTAATATTTCCTTGTTATTTGTTACTATACTTTACCTTTGCCACATTTACATCACCTATCTGTTTACCATTTACACCAACCTTTCTACCATATTTACAACTATTTCTAATAAGTATTGATCTACAATTTATTACTCTAGTTCTTTATTCACAATCCTACCACACCTGGCTGTATTTATTAGTAATTAGTTTCCTATCCACCTATATTTATACTTCCTTAACTTAAGATAATTATTATTTTATATATTTTTTTGGGGGGCATTTTTTCTAGTGTTCTATCACTTCTTACAATGTAAACAAGATATATTTCATTTAGCCCTGCAAAGTGGGGCAAACGTTAGTTAACTCGGACTATCTTCCTACAAAAATGTAGATGGTTAATCAATGCAAACCTGATTAACAAAAACAACAAATTAATTCTTAATAATAAACTAATTAATTCTTTATTAACAAAGAATAAGAAGACATAATAGAAGAATCTCAACCCAAAACATATTTTTTAAAAACAATTTAAGGGTTACACCTAAAGATGTAAAAGAAC
This sequence comes from Halyomorpha halys, assembly GCF_000696795.3. Classification (NCBI taxonomy): domain Eukaryota; kingdom Metazoa; phylum Arthropoda; class Insecta; order Hemiptera; family Pentatomidae; genus Halyomorpha; species Halyomorpha halys. The sequence continues at coordinate 690,057 of NW_027110130.1, forward strand.
TAGTGTACAAAACGAGCTAAAGCAGTGGGAAACCTCAACATTCCTACCAATAATATCAGTATAACTGCTTTATAAGATCACAGCAGTAAACTTCCACTCACTCGAAAGGGATAAACTGATTCCCCTACACATCGTTTTCAGTGTAAGTCAGACCCATATTGAATTGTAAGTTGCATTCTAGATAAGTGAGTCTGAAGTTGGAGCTACTTTGTAAAATAGTATAAATGTAAAAACTATGCACACAATATGGTCAAAAATGAAAATTCAAAGATTTGCTAAAATTAATATAAAATTTAATTCAACTGTTATGCAGTCATATAAAAACTGTCAATAAAATTATTATAATTATTGCAGCATACATTACCTAGAAAAACCGAACAATGGCTTGGAGTTCAAACTATTTTCACCTAATGATCCAATTCCTGTTTTTAACCAACCACTACTATTTTTGAAGCTTGGAGATGATTCTGGCATCTTAAAAGTTTCTGGTTTAGAATCGGAAGGTTTTGAATCTGTAATGGGCTTTTGATTATTTCCAAATACTGGAGTGAAATTAAATTTTAATTCAGGAGCTTTTTCTGAAGGTTTGGATTCTTCTTTCTGACAATCTATTCCAGATTTAATAGTTTCCAAATGTTTCTCATAATCACGAAATACTGGAGTTAAAACACAGGTTGGGTTTTTTGATACCCACTTCGAAATCCATTCCACTAAGCACTCATTCAAAACCTTAATCTTGGTCGCATGAAGATTTTCATTAGAAGGTTTTGAATCAGCTGGCTTACTCTCTGTTGAAGTTGATGATGACAGAAGTGATGGCATAGCTGAAGGAACTGAAGGACTAGCAGTTTGACTTGATGATCCGTTTAAGTTTGATAAGAAACTAAAGGTGTTTTTCACATCAGGTGTTGTTGAACCAGTGTTTGGTTTAGAGAAACCACTAAAGCCTGAGAACAATTTTGACTGCTCTGGCTGCAAAATAAAATAAATAAAAGGAATTAATCTCTGAAAGTACAAGAAAAACGTATAATAATTAAATAAAAATATTATTTTGATTAATGATAGTAATAACTAGAGAGAAAACAAACTAAACATCAAACATAGGTAAAGCAGAAAATAGTACATTGGTTTTAGAAAATTTCCTCCTGGCAACTTTGATAACCCTTTTCTTCAGAACATCAGGATCTACAGCTTTGAAGGTCCCTGCTTCTTCTGGTTCATCATCAACGTCCCAATTATCACTATTTAACTCAGTTGTAGCACTCCTTTTCTTAGACATAGTATTCAAACAAGAGTAACCTCTTTCTTAGGTAATAACATGAGGTAACGCTACCATCTTGATTTCAAGGATGAACTTATCATTTTTATTTTATTTATCTCTTACTAAATTACAAAACATTTCTGATTTTTATAGCTTAAAACAAATTGAAAAACCGGTAAAATCTTATACTTTAGCAACAGATATCCAATTGAAATCACGATACGGAATAAATATTGTATGTAAACAGGTTTTAAATATCAGAACTCTATTAATTTTTTTATGATATATTATTTACACTGACGTTAACAATCAATACAATTAAAATAATTAATTTCCTGTGATATAAATGTATTTAAGATTCTTTCAAGACCGTTATAAAAATTTTTCATTCCGTTAAGTTTTAAAAAGCGACACAAGAGCGCATCACAGTAGAATTCAATGAATTTGAAGGAAACTATTCATTGATATAACTTCCGTCTGTCAGGTAAAGTCAGGACCTTTTAGGATCTTTTGTTTATTGGGAGCAGTTTCATAGAAATAAATTCTCCTTATGAAGATGGAAGTAGAAGTAGAGAAGCCTATTCATGAAAAAATTATTGCTGTTCAGAATCAATTGAGAATAGCTATTCAAAATCATCATGTAAGTTATATTTTTGCATTTACTCCACTGGAATTAACTATAAAGTCTATTAATAGCTTATTAGCCTTTTATGGTATACTTTTAAATTTACAATTACAAGGTTTCTCACCTCTTATATTCTTTAATCGTATCCTTACTTTTGTGATATCTAATGTTTTTTTTCCTTTGTTTTTATGTGCAGATGTTGGTCCTCCGGAAGAAGAATTTTCCATTGGTAAATCAAATTTTACTTAATTTATAATAAAAAAGTCCATGTATTATGGATTTAATAAGTTCAGGTTTGATACATGTTATTTTTTTGTTCTTTTCAGGATAATGAACTAACTACGCATATCAATGTTATTCAATTTTTGATTTTGAACATGGGCCGGGCTCAGGTAAGATGATTATTTGTTTCTTTTCTCATTATAGTTTTTAGTTTCAAGAATGACATGAGTTTTATGATCCATAATTATATATTTAAGAAACCTAGGTTATGTCGAGATAGTATTTAATATTATCAGATCTTAAATATGCTTTTATCTTTTGATTACTCAATGATTGTATTAGATTTCCTTGTAGGAAGTTAAACTACTATTATTTTGTTATTACTATTATAACTTCAAGATTCTAGTATTTGTTTTTCTTTAAGAATATATATGGATTATTGCTTGATTTCCTTGTCTGCATAATCAATATTTGACTCTTCTGTGATTGTTGTTATCCAAAATTTTATTTCAGCAATAAAAGATTAATGCAAGCAAACTTATTCTGTTTTACAATTTATGAGACAATGCATCATTTATTAATATCTAATTTATCACTTTTATCTTTGTTTTCTGTTCTTATTAATAAGTTTATTGAATGCATAAATTAGTTTTGTTAACTTGTTAGTTTTCTTAACCTTTATTAGTAATTATTATTATATTCTTTGATTGTTGTTCTTGACTTTTCTATTTTCACATATTCCTGTAGGTTAGGTTGTTTCATTATCTATATTACATATTATTTGGAAAATAAATCAAGATTTTCAATCTTAAGTACAATTTTCTTATGTTTATATTTTAAATGTGATGCTGCCTTATTTTTGTTTTATCATACTATCTTTATCTTTGTTTTTTATTCTGGTTGTATTGTTCGTGTTATTGTTTTAATATTTTCTTTCTTTAAATCATACAATGGATGATTCCTTATTGTTTTTCAATTTCTTTATCACAGGCTGAACTGATGTCACGGTTTCGTCAGGAAATTGCAGCAAAGTATGATGTAAAACCTAATAGCCCAGTTGTATCTACTGTTATGAAAAAATTTTTACTTTTCCCTGAAGCTCCCAAAAACATTCCTGTTTATAAACCTGTTGTTAAGACTAGCAGTGATGAAAAGAAAATCAGCTCTTGGAGGCCAAAGGCTATGAAATCATTGCTCAGAGTTAATAATTATGATAATACTGAAAAGAATAAATTTCTCAATATTGGTAATCAGAAAGTAAACGCATCTGATGTCACAGTTGATGGTTCGAAGATCAAAATCGTTTACAAAGGAAAAAAAGAAAGTCAGAATTCTGTACTCATCCAACAGCCAAAAAAACTTCAATCGGTACTCAAATCTAAAAATGTCAAAGCTACTAATACTAACGATAAAAATGAAACTAATGAAGAGGGACGTAATTCTCCAGAGTCTTCTTCAAGCAGTTCAGGAAGTGATTTAAAATCTAAGGTTTCTTCTTCACGAAGTAATAGTCCTGTTGAAGAAAATGATGTTATCGAATCACCTACTAGAAGAATGGATACCCGATACGGGAGGAAATATGAAGCAAAAATGCTTGGAAAAACTAAAATTAAAATATTATGTGACCAAAACAATCCTGTTAAAAGTAAGCATTTATTTTTGTATTTAATGATTTAAGTTATGTTCATTTGCAATTATCTTAATTTTATTATTTTTTTAGAAGAAACCATGGAAGTAGCTAATGATTCAAGCGGACAAGATAGCAAACCAACATTACCAGTAAATAGGTAAATTTTCCCTTTTTATCATTATTCAGAAAATGTTCTGGCATTCAATCAATGGTTTTTTATCTTGATGTTTGTTTGACTTATTATTGACTTTGTTGTCAAAATAAAATAATTTATTATTTTCATTGGTAGTTTCGTAATTTATAATTTAAAGAAGTAATATTGAGAATTATAATTGAAGTGAAACCTAATGATTTACTTAATCCAATGCCTTGCAAGTATCTACTAGTCATTGTTGGTTAATTTGTTGAGTTTCATGATACCTGATTATCTTTCAGTTTTTTATCTAAATTCAAAAATGAATAATTTGTTATTAACACAAATAACAACTGATCCACTTTTACTCTCAACTATTTATTTCAAAACATCTCCGAAGTTTCAGCCCTCAGGCCATTCTTGAGGAGACAACCTATAAAATTTGTTTTTATATTATTATTACATTATTTCCTCACACAATACTAATGTTTTTGAATATACCTTAATCATTGATGTCATATATCCTTTAAAAATAATTTATTTTTAGTCATGTAATACTTATTTAAGATTTTATCATTTAAATCGTGTTCATTGTATGTTGCAGTATGAATAATAATTTTTTTATTTTTTCAGAACTAAATCTATTAATCAGGAGCCTGTTACAATTGATGAAATTGAAAAAGAAGTTTTTCTAGGGTTCTTTGGTAAGTCCTATTTTAGATTCAATCTGGTGCCTATTTAATTCTCACACACATAGTGGTAGGAGTTCTTTTCTAAAAGTAATTCTTGACATATCACTCACGCAGCAAAAGTCATATACCTCAAAATCGAGAATTCGATTAAAGCAATTTTTTTTTTATTTTACAAATTTGGGAATAGTTTTAAATATTTTTATGTATTGAAAAGTTATACCATAATATGTTAACTTAATTATTTATCCAAGACCTAATTTTTCCTGAATGAATGTTATGGAGTTTCTCGAATATTCAACTTTAAGTTTAATTACTTATTAGTTTACCAGATGAGGAATTCATCAATAATTAATAAAAGAACTTATCACTGATCCAGAAAAATAATGATACAACTCTAAACTTTGTTAAATTGACTTTTTTGTGTTGGTGGGCTCAAAAATGTGTTTACTTGATGTTTCTGCATCTTGATGTTGATAAAAATTCACTTATTAGTGATTATAATTGTATTCAAAATTCTTGTATTAGTATATAAGAGACATAAACAAAGACAGGCGTAAACAAATAGTCCACCCAACTTGCCAATGTTAATGTTTAACTGTCTTACTTTAACAATAAAAATAGTTCTCGTTCATCTAATAAGTCCACAATCCAAAAAATAAAAATAGATTTTATTTTAAATGCAATTTTATTAACTTTATATTAATAAAGATAACTTAGCAGCCTTAATAGTTGGTACAAACAATATAATGTTTGTTTTTAATTGAAAAATGGTGGATCATATTTTTGAAATCCGACTCAAAAGTTCATTGAATTTTTCTGTTTAATGATGTTAAATAATAATTATTTGTGATAACTTGGTTTCGGTTTTTTAATTTTTGCCATGTAGGGGGTAAGAAATCTCTAAGTGTTACGGTGACTATACATAATTTTTTTTTTTTTCCAGGTTTGGTTAGCAAAGAGAAATGTGAAGTTCTCAAGAGGAAACGTTGTGAAAGAAAGAGGAGGAGTGTCGCAGGACAAAGTAGTCTATATTCCGATTACTTCCAACCTCAACCAAAACGAACTTATACACCTCGTAAACCTCCAGCTCCCGTGGCTAATAGCAATGCTGTAATTGTGGAATCACCTCCTGTTGATGACGATGAGGATGAAAAGCCAACAAAAACTAATTCTTGCATCATCTGTCATGAAGAAGGTATGATGATAAACATAAAGTAATATTTGATTATTTTAGAAACATTAATTTATTGCTATTATCCAATCCAAGAATTTATGAACTCATCCAGCTCATTTCATGTTCATAATTTTTAAATGATTGATTTAAAACTACGTTATCAACTCTTGACTCCTAGAATTTGAAATAAATTGTATTCGTATAATTCTATGAGGAGATGGTCAGAGGGGGGAGGAGAGGAGAGGAAGGGTGTGATCAGCAAAGATACACAAATAAACTAAACTTATTTATTTCTGCCAACATTTCGACCTGAATTTCAGGGCCTCATCAGGCCTGAAAAAACAACAAAAAAAAGGTAACAACCTTAAATGAGAGAAGCTTAAAAATTAAAAATGAAGCCCTGCAACATGGAGTGAAACGTTTGCTCATAATAATAAGTTTTACAACTTTTTGGGTTTTTCTTTGACCTCACCCGGATCATCTTCCGCTTAATACACGGTCAATCAGCGATCTTCCAGTATGTCTCAAATAGTAATTAAACTATTTAATATGAGCTAACTTTTCCCCCTATGTTCATCAGGGCTAGAGAAGATATAAACACTAAAGTAAGGTTATAAAGTTAGAAAATAGGTAATGTGAAATAAAAGTAAACTGAGGTGTGGTTAATTATGATTTACAACGTGAAAATTTACAAAAAAAAAACTACAGTGAAAAGTATAAATATACTAGAAACACAAAAAAGTATTAAATATATCATAAAAAGAAAAATAAATAAAAAAATATAAAAAGTAGATAAAATAGAAATATTAAAATATAGTACCCACTTAATGACAGAAAAAGGGGAATATGAATAAAAGAAAATAATAAGGAACAAAGTTATATTATTAAAGAATAATTTTACATTAAAATTATATTATATCTTTTTGCTTTCAAATGAAATGTATTAGTTAACCGCCAAAACTCCCCTCCCCATCATATCTCTTCCTGTTTTGTTTTTTTATTTTTATTTTCATTATATGCCCAATACTTTTTTATAATTTTTGTTTATTTATCCTTTTCACTGTAATTTTTTTTTTTTTTGTAAATTTTCACGTTTTACATTGTTCATTTTTATATAAATTTTCATATATTTATAATCATAATTGGTCAACCCTCAGTTTACTTTTATTTCATGTTATCTATTTTCTTACTTTGTTATCTTATTTTAGTGTTTGTATTTTTTATATTCCTGATGAAGCCCTGTAATGTGGGGCGAAACGTTGGTTCATATTGAATAGCTTAATTAATATTATATATATTATATACATATACATATAGTTGACCATATAACTTAAAATATGAAAAAGATGGCCAGGGTTGCTGTCAAAAAGAACAAAATAATTTTTAGCCATTTAATGTCCGACGTTTTGCCCCAATTTGCAGGGCTTCATCAGGGCTAAAAACAACTAAGAACATTCTAGCAATAAGATACAAAAAGGTAAATTAAGGTAGGATAAATATTATGTAAAAAAATTAAGTGATAAGAAAATTATATTTAAATAAAACGAAGGAAGACATAAAATAGTTTTAATATAAAATAAACTTGAATAAACAATGATAAGAATAAAAAATTAGGTAACAATGGTAATAATAAAAAGTTACATAAAATATACGGTTAAAAAAGTACAGGAGACGCATATAAAACGAAAAAAGACAGAAAAGTAGATGTGGGAACCCAAAATTTAAACACACTAACATACGGAAAATGAAGGAGAAAGTTGAGATTAAATAAAAGTTGTGAAAGAATAAATAAAAATAAAATTAATAATTATTATAATAAATGAGCAAAGAACAAATCAGGACTACCTACCTGTTCAAAGCGATAGGTTTAACAGACATTAACAACAAATCGGAAGCGTGGAGGGGAGGTGGCCGGCAGTTTAACGGTTATATTTCTTTTTCAAATACATCACGTATACAGGGAATAGTTATAAAAATATGACAAAAAAATGAAAAATAATACAAGAAAGATATAGAAATATGATGATGATAATAATAATAACTATAATAATTTTCAGATTCAGAAATGACTAAGTATAAATAGAGTGATATATTACATAACTAATAATATACACTGAAGAAAATATAGTTAAGATAGTAAATACAATATTGGATATAATAACAGTAATTGTAAAAGAAGTAAATAAATAATAAGTAAAAGTAAATAAAGAATATTAAATAAAAAGGTGTAAAAATAAAATACAAAATAATTAGACAATGATAACAAATATTTGTTTCAACTGTTTCAAAAATAATATATAGTTTAATATTTTAGTTTTTTCTTTGATCGCACCAAGACCACCTTCCTTTTAGATATAGTAATTTCAATTTAAGTTCAGTGATTGTTTGAGTTAATATTGAAATTGTAGTAAAATTCATGCAGTAATACCCCTTGTCTCACTTTCCTCTCCGAAAGATAATTCATAAACATGCTATCAGAAATTCACATTTCCGTGATAAAATGTAGTGTGAGCTGCAATAAGTGAAAGAATCAAACTTCCTAATTTCATATTCCAAGCCATTCCTAAAACGCTTGATATCCTCTCCTATTCTGTATGTTGTATTAATAATTTAGAGAAACTAATTGAAAATATAATGATAAGTAAAAGTTATAATTTTTATTTATTTTTTTATAATTGTTCCAGGGATCTTAGAAGTATGTAACTCTTGCAGTGAAATGTATCATTACAAGTGCATACCCGCTTCAAATAAAGGCTATTGCCCGAATTGCATGGCCCAAACTACTAACATTCCTAGTATCGTTGGGGCTAATAACTCTGCTGGAAACGCTTCAAGTTTGGAACTCATTAAGCGATATTCTAATGATGAGCAATCATCAGGTAATAACTAGCTGATATTTCATTTGAATGTAACCTTTTCTCGCTTTATCCTGAACCTGCTTTGCTAACTAATTATGTTTTCAGCCTGGTTTATTTTGAGGTAACTGTGTCACTAATTGTTTTTATCATATTTTCCCCAATAATACTTTTGCACTGTATCCAAAATCTGTATCTGGGTTTTGGGAATGTCTGATATGTATATAT
>NW_027110130.1:700406-700878 GCF_000696795.3 Halyomorpha halys
TATATATAGTCATACCATATGCTGAAAAAAACAGTTTTAGACAAAAATATTTCCTTAACTAATTATTAAATATTAAAATGTAGAGGATACAAATTAAGATTAATAACTAGAAACATTACTTATATTAACTGAGTGTTCTTCGTAACTGTGATAAGCACTAGAACTAACTCGTAAGAGTGAAATGAAGAAAGGTAAGTGTGGTTTTTTTTTTAGAAAGTTTTTCCTTATCCTAACTGTTATTGACTATCTGCTATAAAACAGTTAGGATATGGAAAACTTACCTTTCTCCCTTTGACTCTTCGGAGTTCTGCTAGAAATTTTATATCTTGTTAGTTCTAGTGGTTATTATTTTTATGTAGTAGGACACTTATTAATAAAGCAATTGTTCTTAATGTGTTATTTATTAATATTAATTTTTTTTCTGTTCATTTTAGCATTTAATAATTAGTTAAGGAAATTCTTTTTTTTTAAA
>NW_027110130.1:700928-701264 GCF_000696795.3 Halyomorpha halys
AAAATTATACATAAAATAAAACATATCAAAACCCTTTAAACATCAAAATATACTATTCACTAAAAAAGAGCATATTACAATATATATATATTTATATATATACAAATATGCCATGATGGCGATACAACCCCTCATGATAGCCGAGTGTCCTAAACCATAACCTCTGGCAACATAATATGACATTTATTGAGTCCAGCTGGCCTATATATACATTTGAATCAGATGATCTACTCGATCAGCTGGTATTGGAGTTACAGCAGTTAACATTATATATATATATATATATATTGATGACTTTTTACTTTACTGTTAACGGTATATATTTTTGAGGATCAG
>NW_027110130.1:701691-707162 GCF_000696795.3 Halyomorpha halys
AATTATGGATTTTAAATATAAACAAAATAATTAAAAATGAATGTTAATTAAATTATATTAAAAATATATATTAACATTAAAAAAAAAAAGGTATCAATATTTTCCCCACTATATTTACAGAGGGGTCTCTATGGAGGCCAATGATACTCACTATTTTTGGTTGTTTTGTGGGCTAAACAATACTATAAACGAGTTGTTAATAGTTGACCGTAGATTGATATGAGGAGAAGATAGTCAGGAGTGAGGTTAGTAAAGATACACAAATAAACTAAATAAATTTGTGCTAACGTTTTGACCTAAATTTCAGACTTTCATTGGGGCTGAAAAACAAAACAAAATAACAACCTTAAAAATAAAAATAAAAAAATAAACAAAACAAACTTCGAAATATACACAACTTAATTTATTGTTATGTATATTTCCAAGGTTGTTGTTATTATTTTTTTTTTCTTTGAATTAAGGTTGTTATCTCGTTTTGTTAACAGCCCTGATGAAGGTATGAAATTTATAGTGAAACGTCGGCAAAAATAAATATGTTTTGCTTATTTGTGTATTTTTGCTGATCGCGCTCCCAACCATCTCTCAATACTGAAAACATATGTATGAAATGCAGGCATAATTTTGTCCTCTTGTCAAATATTCAAATGTTACAAAGTGTTCTTTTGCAGTTTTTAAGGTTTTGTACACCTCTAAATACAGTTAAAGGGTGAAAAATATTGGAAAGTACTTCTTCGCGGTCTTGACATTTTTCTTCCAAACTTTTTTTTTTTTTTAAGGTCTTTTAAACACCACTATGAATCCTCCAAATTGAGTTAGAGGTTTGTGAATTTAGTTGGTGTTAGAGAAGTTTCTTTTTGGAGCTCCACTTTTTTCTTCTAAATTTCTGCACTTTTTTATTTATTTATATTTTTTGCAGTTTTCAAACATTAATGAAACAATTAGATTACTTATCTTCTAATTTTTAAACAAAAATTTGGGGAAAATATAACCTTAGTGACAAAACTATACTGCTCACTTTTTTTTTTTTTTAACACTTTTACACAAAACACCTGAGCCTCCTTAATCCATATTTAAAAACCTTATACAGTCCAAGTTTTGCTTAATCAATAATATACAATACTGACTCCTGGTCCTTTTATTAATTCAAAATGGCTTATCTCCTTTTATTGACAATATTACATTCCTTTATTATCAAATTAAAACTATTTTTCAACTCAAGATCTTAACATAGCTACTTAAAATTCTCGAAAATTTGTTTTGTTTTTTTAAATAAAATAAATTAAAATTTTATATGTCTCGTCTCTGTGTTTCATCAAAAGCTATAATAAAATATGAATACTTTTTTTGACATTTTAAAGGTTTTTCATTAAATTTATACTTTTTTGACAGTTCACAGCTGTTTATTTCTGTTAGCTAAGAAAATAAAACCCTCAAGAATGTCCTTGGCAGTATTAGGGATCTTTGTCATAGTTATATTTATTTAATTTTAATTTTAAAAAATTTATATTTTGAATAATCTTTAAATTGATACAGTTAGTCCAGAACTCTTAGCAATTACTAAGATTTGGAGTATTAAGTAATGATCAGGAGCCAGTATTCTGTATTATAACACCGGTCAAAGATTGTGTTTAAATTCTAAGAATAAAAATTTAATTTTGATACTAAAGATCAAATAATAACTAAAACCTACATTTGTTTCTTATTAAGTTGGCTCTTGTATTCTGGATTTTAAATGAAATTAGCACAATTTTCTTTTTAAAGTTGATACAATTTTCTATAATTTGAAACCAAAAAGAGCTCTGTATAACCATTATTTTCAAAGATACAGCTCTTCAAACATTGATCATTTTCCTCAAAAAGTAAAAAAATTTCTCTCATTATGTAAAATATAGTCAAAAATTCTCGTTACACTTGAACACTCATGTAGGATTAATTTGAAATAAATGTAATTAGCTTTTATTTAAGCCTGTAAGAGAGTATCTTCAGGCCCTACGGTACTCTTAAACATAATGGTTAATCCAAATTATTGAAAAGTGAAATTTTAGGGAAAACATTTGAAAAAAAAAAAGTTCGTTGTAAATATTGATTTTTTATTACATTCTATTAAAAACAATAAATATAAAATGTAAATTTGGTTTATAAAATAAGAAGAATTTATTTATTTCATTTAAATTTTATTTCAAAGTAATAAAAACTGAATTACCAATTGAACAATTTTTTAAATTTTGAAAACTATAATTTCTTCTTGATCTACTTACACAGTTTTCATTTTACAAGTGAAACAGATTAAGTCATGATTTTCTAGTTTTGAGTTATTTGGTTTTTCGAGTCTAAAATATTAAAAGGAATTAATTCCAAATAATTTATTAATATCATAATAATCTGCATATGAAAGTAACATTGAAAAAAAAAATTGTTATCATCAAATATCTCAAAACTTCAATTTTTATGTATTTCAACAATTTATTGTTTTTATTATGATTTAATAGAAATTTAGTGATTACAACATAAACAGTTTCATTTATTTATTTTTTTCCAAAAATTATTTTTAAGTGCAATTTTTAAGAGGACTCTCCCCTAAAGATTCTCTTCTGAACTGAAATGAAAACTAATTAAATTTATTGGAGAAAGATAGTCCTGGTGGCGGTCAATAAAGGTATCAAAATAGTAAATGAAAATTATTTATACTAGGCCCACTTTGCTGGGCCTCAGTCGGTAACAGAACATCATTCTTATCAGCCTTGACGAAGCCCTGCAAAGTGGGGCGAAACGTCGGTTTACAATAAATAGTGTTCTTTTACTATTTTAGTACCTTTATTGATCGCTACCCGGACCATCTTCCTCCATTCTACTTCATAAGGTCAACAATCTTCTTCTAATACTAATTAAATTTACTTTAAAATAGTTTGACATGGTTTTTATCATGAAACTAATATTTTTGATGAAATTTCACATAAGAAATAATAAACATTTAATAAGGGAAAAGTCGATGGTTGAAGAGCTAAGACTAATAATCATCATTTTGAAAATATAAAGAAGATGTTCAGGGGTGCGGTCAAAAGAAAATGAAAATAGTTAACAACTATTTATTGGCCAATGTTTCGCTCCACTTTGTTGAGCTTCATCAGGGCTAAAAAGATACAAAAACAACTAAAAATATTTTGACGTATTTAGATACAAAAAGGTAAATTAAGGTAGGGTTTATGTAAAAATAAGTGAAAAGAAAAATTATATACAAATGAAAGGAAAGAAGAAATAAAATAGTATTAATATAAAATAAACAATGATAAGAATATAAAAAAAAATTACAAAAATTATAAGGTAAAAATGAACAGGAGACGTAATAACACATAAAAATAGGAAAGTAGATATGATAAAACAAAATTTAGCACATTTAGAGACAGATAATAATAAATAAAAAATAAATAAGTAAGTCGAGATTAAATAAAGGTCAAGTAAGGACCCACCCACCTTTTAAAGTTTAGAGCTTTTGAGACTTGGACAGAAAACCAGAAGCGTACAGGAGTGAGTTTACAGTTTTATTTACCGGAGACGACTGCTAACAGTTTTGTTTCTATTTCAATTACGTCGTTGTTGTTGGCTGGGGTTTTAGGGCATAAAATCCTGAAGTCACTCAAATACGTCGTGTATACAGAAAGAGATTTAAAAATATGATCAAAAATAAAAAAATAATACAAGAGGGAGTTATAAAAGTATTATGATAATAATAACTATAAGAATTTTCTAATTTAGGTAAAACTAAAAATGAATTAAATGATAAAATAAGTAACTAACATATACCGATAGAAATATAGTTTGGACAATAAAATGAATGTAATATAGGTATAATACAATAATTATTAAAGAATATTAAATAAAAAGGTGTAAACCTAAATATAAACACAGGATAATTAGATAATGATAACAACTGCTTTTGTATAGATCATGACTTAGTCATCATTTTTGTTTTGAATTATAGCAAATTTTATCAGCTTTAAAAGCAACCCTGTAAGTTATTCCACCTGGCACATAACTCTGAAATTATTTAGGTAACGATTGCAAAAATTGGTGCATATTTCACTTCAAATTCAAAATAGGCAGAAATTTGTGTTTACCTGTGTAATAAAACTTTTTAATCCTTTCCTTTAATTTGTTAAGCTCTTATTTCTTATATTTTGTTTATGTTTTATTCCATGTATGTTGGATAGATTATCATTGTTTCCATATTTTTACAGGATACAAAAGGCGTTAAAATGTATGGCATGATAAACTAAAAAAGGTTGGCTGTCCCTAGTCTAGAGTATTAATTTGCTTAGTAAATCTGCTTGAGACATTTGTTCCTAATAAAGGCTTTAACATTTTACAAAAAAACCAAAAAAAAATCCTTGTTCCATTTGCACGGAAAACAAAAAAAAAAAAAAAAACTTGTTCCATTTGCACGAAAAGAAAAAAAAAATGTACTGTTATTTTATGAACTGATTAATTGTATTTAAAGAAATTTGCATCCATTGATTTGTAATGTTTTATTTGTATATACCAAATCAGGATGTTGTTTTCAGATGACAATGACCAGAAGGCTAACGAAACAGCAAATTGATGAAGATAAAGCAAATTTTAAAGTATTAAATTTCTAGTCGGTATGGCAGCAAAATGAATTTTATCCATTTTATTAAATCAATTTTATGTTGTCGCTGGGCCTCTTCATTTGCTGCAGACTGATGTTATCCTTGTTGTGTATTGTTTGTTATTTAAACTAATTGTTATGATTTTTAATATTATATGATTAAAATTATTTGTTTATATTTTGGATTATATTTTAAGTTTTTTTTTTTTCTTTATGTTAAATTGGAACATAATTATTTAAATATAATAGTGAAAATTCATTTATGTAAATATTATATATTAGTGTAAGTTTTTCACATAATATGTATTTCTCATGATATTCTGTGTAAAATAATCGAGATTAAAAATTTTAGAATTAATATGCCTGTTTATTTTGTGTTTTGAATAATTCTTATATCATTGTCAATGTCTTTAAGTAGGAAATCTGAATACAAATGGTACTTGAATTTACATCAGGATTTGTACATTGGAAACTGAAGCCATATGTTGTATGTAGTCTTTAGTTTATCTAGAAAATATTTTTTATAATATGCACTTCAAGAGCTATATTTTTCGTTCTAATTGATTTTTGAACTGATTTGTTGGATAAAAAAATTCATTTTTTTATTATTTTATATAATTTTAAGAGCTATATTTTTCATTCTAATTGATTTTTAATTGCTTTCTAGATTAAAAAAAAAATCTTTTTTTTTTTTAAACAACATAATTTTGAATACACTTTGTCTTAAAATTGTTTCTGATGAAATTTGTAAAACTTAATAAATTTATTAAACAAATCAATAAAGTCGTATATATGTGAAATGAAATGAAAAAATAACTTTATTCTGGGACATATGTCCCCTAAGAAT
>NW_027110130.1:707411-709507 GCF_000696795.3 Halyomorpha halys
GAAGGAGGTTCTATAGAAGGGCATATATAAATCATTCGGATGGGATCTGGTGTTTGTGGATGGATGAATGAGTGGATGGATGAACGAAGAGTGAGGAGATCTATGATATAGGTAGGTTTTTTGATGTTAAGAACTTGGAATAGAAAAACACCAAGGAGGTATTGCCTTCGGGAGGTTGGACAGAGCCACTTCAACTCGAAATACCAGCGGGAGACTTGAGAGTGCCTAGGGAACCCAAAGATAAATCTTACAAAACAATTCATGAGTCTCTTCAGTCTCAACTCTAGTCCTGCAGATAGCCCTCCGTACACCAAGGATCCGTAGTCGAAGTGGGGGAAGAATATGTGCATCAATTATAAGCATTATTTTTCACTCAAGATCAATTTTTTTTTAAACATGATTTTGGTATATTTTGAATACACTTAGACATACAATGGTGCCTGATTAAATTTGTCAAACACATAAATAAAAAAAAATTTAAATCTGTACCACTATAACCCAAGAAGAGTCATCAGGGGTGCAGTACTTTGTAAGGAAGTACTGTTATTAGGGGTGCAGTACTTTGTAAAGAAGTACTGTTATTTAGTATTTTAGTATAAGGAATTTTTTTGGTAAAAACTTTTTTACCAAAGTTTTTTATTTTGCTGGACCATCAGAAAATGAAAAACTTGACCCCGTCTTCCCACCATGGTTAGAATAGGTTTGTCACCTTTAGATTAATCCTCTCTCCCCCCTGTATGTCACAAATGACCAGGAAGGGAGGAGTTATTTAAAAAAATAATAATAAATTTAGCCAATTAAGGGTATCCTCTTCATGAGGTTAGGTTGACACCAGAAAGCTCCTAAACCCACAGGACTCACTGCAACAGTGAAACAGAAAACAATTATCTGCCAGAGCTGGATTCAAACCCAGGTTCTTGGAGTTGAATAGCACAATGCCTTACCATTGAGCTACCCACTACCACAAACATATACATAGATTCATTAAATAAATCTTTCGAGTCTTATATTATGTGCATCAATTTTAATAGCTTTATTTTTCACTCTTAATTGTTAACGACTACAAACAAAAAAAAATCAAATTTTTTCAAGTGATTATCTTGAAATTCACTTTGATATAAAACAATTCTTGGATAGATTCATTGAACATATTGAGTTTGAATAAATCAAAGTTTATTTTTATAGCTTCATCAATAAACAAATTTTTTTCCAGCGAAGTAATTTTAAATTTACTTTGATGCAAAACACTTTGAGGATAAATTGGTCAACAGTGTAACTCTGAGATGTCTTTTTATGGGAAATGTTTGTAAAGCTCCCTTTCAGGAGAGAAAAAAAAGTACCTTGCATTTTTCTATCTCAGGATCTTTTTACTTCCCTACGCCTTACATTTTTTGTTATGAGACTTTATTTTGTTGCCAAAAATGCTCTTCTGGTTAATTAATAGAACTAATTAGTTAAAAAATATATATATTGCTTAAACTTGGTGGCAACAAGATATATCGATTTCACACTTGTTTGATCATTGATGTTTAGTGTTTTGACATTTTAAAGTAATACTTCTTTTTAAGTAGAGTGGCTTAAATGAAAATAATTTGAGTTTGAGAGATACAAGAGTGAACATTTTGAGAGTAAGAGGTGTTTTTGTTTTTTGAACCTGTACCTAAACCAGAATTAAGTTCAGGTGCAGGCTGCTAAACAAAAAGAAAAAATTAATCATAAAATTGTTGCTCGTACCTTATGGCTTCCCACCATTTCATTTGAAACACAAAGAGGAAACATTAAAAATAAGAAGAGGTAGTACTAGGTAAATATGATTTTTATAATGTTTGGAATTGTACCATAATTTAACTATGGCTATTAAATAAGTTAATTCCAGCTGATCGAAGTAAGATTTAAGAGGCATTGGGATCTTTTAAAGCTGCCTATGTTGAAGAAGGTTAGATGAGAAGAGTAAGGTAACAAAAAATGGTATAAACAGTACAATAGTGAATTTCATACTTTAAAATATGAGTATGTAAACCTACTGACTGCCCTGCAGTTTCATTTAATGATGTTACTCTTACCCCTGTCGAACAGATCCGCTACCTTAGACTACA
>NW_027110130.1:710112-710688 GCF_000696795.3 Halyomorpha halys
ATAATGTACAGTTGTAAATAGCAATAAATAAATATTAAAAAAAAAATGTAAGTATAGTTTTTATATTATTATTACAGAGTAAATATAGATTTGTAGTATTGTAAATATAGATGTGAGGTGATCTCTAGGTTTACTCAAGTAATGTTTGTGGGATTTTGATTTGAAATAACTTTATCTGTTCTAGTAACACCTCGTTTACAATTTTATAATCTATTCATTTATCATAAGCAGTACGAAGAACCTTGGTGAATCATGTACAGTATTAATTTGTATCTCTAACACATAAAAAGAAAATTTAGAATATTCGAACTATTAATATAAGTTTAAAAAAATTAATGACAAATTTTGAATTATTTTATAAAAAAAAAATATTAATTTTTTTCCTGTAACACATTAAAAATCTATCTATTTTAATTGGTTCTCTTTTTGAAGTAGAAAACATTTATAAGGAGACATTGAAAAATATTCTCACAAAAATTTACATTTGTTATCCACTTGTATACCTTGGTGAAAATTGCACTGAAACATAATGAGATAAGTAAGTATTGCCTTCGGGAGGTTGGACAGAGCCACTTC
>NW_027110130.1:710834-721953 GCF_000696795.3 Halyomorpha halys
GGTGAATTCCTAAGTATCTTACGGTTTCACTGCCAATGTAAGGGGTCGATGAAGTTTATTTTTTTTTCTAATATATTATAGATTGGACTAGATGGTACAGGTCTATAATATATAATAACCTGGATATAATGGATACAATATATCCTGGTCCAAAATATCGTCATTGATTAATTAAAGAAGTGAAAAGTAATTGAGGGCTTTCCCTTAAAAACAAAAAATAATAATGCAAAATTTGAATCCTTAGAAATAAGTTAAATATTGAAGATAGGTAGAACCCAACAAGTGTGAATCGGAATCAACACACATAGTGCATAGGACACTACTAAAAAAAATAAAATAAATTATACTTAATGAACAAAGTCTATGTATGTGTATTTACTATATATTTTGTCATAAAAAATACAATTAACTCCATTAAACAAAAACTATTTCCTTCCGTAATCACCAGCAATTATTTTATGTAAGTAAAGCTTTGTATTCAAAATTATTATTTTCCGTTGTCAATTTTGAAAATACTATTTCAAATCTTTAACATAGTAGTATTGCATTAATTAGTTATAGTTATTACTACATTTAAATATAAAACTATTTTTTTTAATACAATAAAAGTTGTAATGATCAATTTATTTCTTTAGAATAATGAGTAGAAATTATATGTTAATAATTGCAATTAGAGTTAAAGATATTAGTTCTGGAAACAAACCATCATTATATCAAATTAATGATGTATGTAATGTCATTACAGATAATTAATTATTCAAGCTAATGCACCGAATGAACCTGGAAGTTTGATTTTAATACTTCATTAATTTCTGCTTCCTCACTACCGAAGGTGATACATAAAAACACAATGTCTAAACACAATCCAAAATTTTCACTGGCACTCAACGTTTTAGTTACTTAGAAACAAATTTGGTTTCTTTTCTATCTGTCTGGTAGATGTTAAATTTATAGTCTATTGAACCATTAATCCAATATTTAATTTTTTTCGGGACATATATTTCCAAAACAAATCTTCCGATTTGGTCCAAATTTGGAGATTAAATTAATGCTGACGACCCAGTATTAATTTAATCAAAGTTTTTCCAATACTTTTTCTTACATATATGTACAAGTATTTTTCTTTAAATATATGTTTAAAGCAGGGCTTCTCCAATTTCTTTTTTAAATGGCCAATCACATTTATTAAAAAATAAATATGATAAGGTTTGTTTTTTTATACCTTTAAATGTAGGTAGGTAATGTACCTAAAAATCTATACTAACTGCTAAAGCTATACTTGGCAGAGTATATGTATTTTAATAAATCCAATGTTAGATTTTAAGTTTTATTCTTATGCTTTACTATTGCTGCTAGAGTTGGCGATTTGTTTAGATTAATTGAGAAAAATTGAAAGTTTTATATAAATTAATATATTTAGTTAAAATTAAACGTACATTATTATGTTTATTTACTCATTTGATTAATGATTAAATTAATTGCTTATTATATCTATTTAGTTTATAAACATACAAAAATGTATAATTTAATTATTTAAACAAAAAAAAGCTGCAAAAATAACACTAATGTGAAATGTGCTCACGCCGTAAAAGATCCAATTTTAAAATAAGACCCTTGAAAACATATTAAATGGTCCCTATATCAAAGAAAACTCCAAAAGTAGCATTAAACCGAAACGAGCGTGTGCTATCGAAAACCCTATAGTGCTAGAGCCGAATTTGTATTACTTTAATGAAAATTATTTATAATTACTAGTCAAAATTAAAGTATACTTAAGGGGAATAAAAGATTTAATTTGAGTGCTAGCAGACATCTTTACATCTAATGGTTACTGAGATATATTTTTTCATAAGTCAAAATTTTTTTCCGAACAGCTAGAAATCAAAGTTTAATGAACTCACTTAGTCGAATATTATAACTACTACTCCTACGAAGATAAACGTCATGAACTATTTTATATTACAGTAAACTAGCTTTAACTTGAGTGCTAATAGACATCTGTACGTCAAATGGTTTTTGAGATATAGTTTTCTCAAAATAAATTCACTAACGACTGATTTTTCAGTACATTTTTATGAAATACTTTTTTTAAAAACTATATCTTGGGAAATATTGAACGTAAATAGCAATATTTTAGCAAATTTACTCTTCTTTAAGTGATGTTCTATTCGGTTGTTTAGTGTTGATAATTTCAAAGATTGAGCTTCGAAAGAAATATTATTTTTTTTGGTTATTTACACAATGGATTAATGATTGAATCAACTGCTTATTATATCTATTTAGTTTATAGTGGTAAATAATATTATATAATAAAAATATATAGTAAAAGATAGAAATAACTTCCACACAACTCGAGCAATCTACTCGAAACTTGGAAGTGATGTAGGGCTCAATAAACTGCACCAATGAGCACAAACCAGATCTAACTTCACAAATTAGAACCGTAGAAATAAAATGTTTAAAAAGTTCCATTATATAAACATGTTTTCAGCGATCACCCTGCAATTTTTTATTTTACTCAGACCCGGCTAAGCTTAGCAAACCAATATTTAGCCCTTATTAACGGCATTAAATCTAAATGGAGGTAAAAGAAAAGATAAGACATTCAGATGAATGGAATATGGTCCGGGTGCGGTAAAAAAAACAAACTCAAATAGTAGAAGTATACTATTTTATTGAGCCAACGTTTCGCCCCACGTTGCAGGGCA
The DNA here is from genome assembly GCF_000696795.3 of Halyomorpha halys. NCBI lineage: Eukaryota > Metazoa > Arthropoda > Insecta > Hemiptera > Pentatomidae > Halyomorpha > Halyomorpha halys. Next base: position 713,543 of record NW_027110130.1, read on the forward strand.
TCGGCAGGGCTAAAAAAGATACAAACACTATAGTTACAAAAAGGAAAAACATAAGTGTAAAGTAACAGGGGTATAAAATGTAAAAACGTAAGATATAATAAGAAAAATTAAAGGTTATAAATAGTAAATGAAAAAGGTAATAGTAACAGATAGATAAGAGAAGAAATAGTATAATTCTACTATTTGAGTTTTTTTTTTACCGCACCCGGACCATATTCCATTCAACTATACACACGGTCAATCAATAATCTTCCAATAAGACATTCAGATTTCTAACGGTTTTATTAACGTAGGAATTAGATTAAAAGTATAGAAGTTATGAACAATTAACCAAAAGAGAAAAAAAACTAATAAATTAAATTTAAAAATTTCTTTGAAAAATGGTATTTAAATGTTAACAGATCCATATAGTACAAGAGCCGGGAAGAAAAAAAGGCAGTTATCTCACACCAATTTTTGATTACTTTAATCAAAACTAGGTATAATTACTAGTCAAAATTGATAAGTCTGCCAAGTATAGGTAGGAGGAATAAAAAATGGCGGCTGATTCAAAACACTAATTTTCATTTGGAGCTCTTGAACATCTTAAAAACTACCAACAACACTAGAAAATTTAAGAGTAAATTATTTAAAGAAGAGTAAATTTTCTGAAATATTAGCCCTAAAAGAGCTATTTACGTCCAATAGTTCTCGAGATATAGCTTTTTAAAAAGCAAAATTTCTTAAAAACCTACTGAAAGATTAATAGTTAGTTAATGTATTTTGAGAATTCTATATCTCAGGAACTATGTGACATACAGATGTCTATTAGCACTCAAATTAAAGCTAGTTTAATGGACTATAAAGAGGTTTATGACCTTTACCTTCGTAGGAATAGTAGTTTTCATAATATTTGATAAAATAAATTGATTTATAGTTGTTCGGAAATTAAGTTTGATTAATAAAAAACTTCATTTTAGAAACCATTGGACGTACAGATGTCTGCCAGCGCTCAAATTAAAGCTAGTTAAATTTACTACAAAATAGTTAATTATGTTTTTCTTTGTAGGAATAGTAGTTTTTATGATATTTGACATAATAAACTCATAAAATGTTAATTTCTAGTTGTTCGTATAAAATGTTGGGTTTTTGAAAAAATGTATCTCTAGATCCATAAGACGAACATGTATCTGCCAACACTCAAAATAAAGGAAATTTAGCTTACTATAAAGTAGTTTATGACACTTATCTTTGTAGGGGTAGTAGTTTTTATGATATTCACATATGAATATGAATTTGACAAATGAAAATTTGTCCGAACAACTATAAATCAATTTATTTTAGCAAATTTCATGTAAACTATTACTCCTATTACTAAATTTACTCTTCTTTAAATTATGTTCTCTTAGATTTTCTATTGTTATTGGTAGGTTTTAAGATAAAGAGCTCCGAATGAAAAAAATTTTTTTTAAAGGTTTTTAAACAGCCGCCATTTTTTATTCCCCTACTTATACTTGGCAGACTCATCAATTTTGACTATTAATTATACATAGTTTTCATTAAAGTAATCAAAAATTGGAGTGCGATAACTGCCTTTTTTCTCCTCTTGGGCTCTTGTACTAATACATTAAACTTTCCAACGGTTATATTAACCAACGGTTGGGCAGCAAAAGAAAAAACAATCCTCCATATGATTCAAGATGAAAATTTTCTAGTTTTTAATATCTTTGAAAAATAGTATTTAAAGGTTTCAGACGATTTAGGAACGAATATGATTTGCTTATTCATAAAACAATTTTTGTTCTTGCCTCATCATTGAAATCCCCTTTATGTTGTTTTTGTCATCATTTAATAAAATCAGTAATATTTTTTTCTTTTTCTTCATAAAGAGATAAATCGATTAGTATATAATAACCATGAAAAAAATGTATACTTCCTGAACTACACGCAAAAAATGCTGAACTTTGTTAATAACTTTTTTTTTACTGATAAAATCGGAATAGTCTATAGCCTTCCCGGGAACCTCTTGAACATTTAGCAAAAAAAAAAATAAAATAAATTATTTAAACCCGCCAACGCTTCGACCTAACTTTAGTCAGAATCTCTGCTGAGAACTCGCTGATGAAAACCTGAAACTCAGATCGAAACGTCGGCATGAATAAATAATTTTTTGTTTATTTCTGTTTTTTTCTGACCCCCCCCTCCCCTCCCCCCCCCCCGACCATCTCTACGTAAAATGTAATACTATTGATGAGTCCCTTTTTCTGACTGATGGTAGTTTAAATAGTTTTCTTCTACTATTTTGATAGCTTTATTGACCACCACTTGGGCTATCTTCCTATAATCTACTTCATACGGTCAACGATGTTCTTCCAATATGTATTGATTTTAATTTGTTACTTTACTAATTACTATTGTTTCAAAAATGTATTTTATTTATTATGTCCACATAATGCTGTCCAATTCCTCCTGTATAATTTTTTTAATTATCTACTGGACTAAAAATTATATTCTGTGGATTGATTAATGTATTTGAGGACTCCTAAGATGGCATATAATTCGGCAGTTTGAGATGAACAGCCGGTGAGAAATTTATACTGTGATGATACGTATTTATATTTATACATGCGTCAATAATAGATAAATCAAGACTATATGTTTAGTATTGAATTTAATCATGTCTGTACCGTTATTTGAAAGCTTGGGATATATCGACATAGTTGAAAGTACGCATAAGTTAAGGCTTCCTTATTGTACGAAGTCGGAATTCCTAAGGATAAAGTCAAGGAACAGGAGTGTGACCTTTCTGGACACCCCACTCTTCCAGTCACTCCTTTCTCCCTTCCTATCTTCAGTTCCCGTTAGGCAGTTTTGCTTTCGTCCAGTAAGATGAAGATATTGACCACCGATGTGAAACCAAAAATTAGTGCAGTTTTTGTTATTTTTATATGTTTATTAGACATTTCTCAAGGTGATTTAAAGGAATTAGTTTGAATTTGCGTGATTATTTTTGTTTTCTGTGATTGTTTTTAATTATTATTTTTTTTTTCTAACATATTAGGATCCTTCACAAAATGTTTCAAATGCAGATCGCGTGGTGAACTAGGAAGTTGTAAAGATCCATTTCAATACAACAATGCTTCTGCTTTAGAGGTTGTACAAGGAGTGGAAGCTGTCCCTTGTACATCTGGTTGGTGTGCAAAGATACTTGATAGAGGAACTAATTCATTCAAAGATGAAGGTTTGTTTCATTAAATTTATTTATTTATATAATTATATCAGAGAAGGAATATTACCATATTAAATTATATTTCATTTTTCTGTAGAATATGGATCAGCTACTGAAAGGGTTTGCTTACAAAGAGGCCCTGCTGATAATGAAGAAAGATGTGCCCCAACTCTTTGGAATCATGAAAAAGTTTTTATGTGTTTCTGTGAAGGTGACTTGTGTAATGGCTCAGAAAGAATTAGTTATGGCTCTGTGATACTTGTAACACTTGCCCCTATGCTGCAATATTACTTGAGGCTTTTAGCATAAAGTGAAAACAACTTCATTATAAATTTAAATAATTGTAAATAATGTATACTTATTTTTGTACAGTTAATAAATAAATATGTTTTATATTGGAACATTATTATTCAATCCTCTTCTGATATTTTGATGCATAAACAATTCATTTTTAGAAAATTTGTTTTGTCACAGTATTAAACAATTATTTCTTCTTTCATAAATGTTCAACATACTCTTGCTTTAGACTAAAATTGTCAGTCATTCCTTAATCAGGAAGTAAAAACCAAAGGACTTCTAACTTAGTTCATTTTTATATTGAAAAACCATCTATTACTATTTCATGAGTGTCTATTAACATTAGTTATAAAATATTACTTAAAAATTCATTGAATAGAACCACATATTTATCTATTAAATAGAGTATAGTATATTTCTTCATACTCAGTGATGGATATATAATACATTTTATGTATTATATATGTATGAAGCTCTAATTCTATTTTAATGAAGAGTACGAAAAATAAATTCTTCACAGGCCATGAACATTAAACTTTTCATATTATTTATTTCTCATGCTCTTTGTTTTCCATTGGAAATGACATAATATATAAGGTTTACATTTTTATTTATCATATTGCATAACATAAATGTAAAAAAATTACAATTAGAATACTTAAAAAAAAAATAAAATATTTTGAACACAGAAACAGAATAACTGGTATGATATTTTTAAAAGTGCACATGATGTAAAAGGAAATTGTAACATTAAAACAGAGAGATAGACCAAAAATTAAAATAAATAAATAGAATTATTTTTCATATCATTTAATAAATTATTAAGTATTAATCTGAGTAGCTAAGAGCTTAATCTTTTCTATAGAAATATTGATGATGTTATTGTTATTTTTTTTATAGTAGAAAATATTTGTATACCAACAATAACTATTGGTTTTCTTAATTTTATAAATTTAGTTAATGTATCTTTTAAAAAATGTCGGTACTTTACATAAATCTAATTATTATTTTAGGGAATAGATGGATAATTTTGTAGGTACTTTTCTTAAATACAGAAGTTTTTTTTCTTTAATTACTTCATTCAGTTTATAAGGATTAACAGCATAAATTATATTTTCAAATAAAATATTTTCTATAAATAGAACTTTTTACTTTCACTTAAGATTATTAGTTGACTGTATGATGATGGTCAGTTTGTCAGTCAAGAAACAGTGAACAAAATAGAAAAAAATATATATTAGTAACAAAATAAATAATTAGTAGCCAATAGTAAATAGTATTAGTAAACAAATAAATTGTGGCCAATAGTGAATAATATTTATTTGTAACCAAATAAATAATAATAATCTAATAAATATTTTTTCTGCTATTTTGTGTACCTTTATTTACCGCCTCCGTGGCTATTGTTTTTACAACTAATTCACTTATAAATAAAATTGTTACATGCTTTATTTGTCATTTAATTTTAATGTTTAAGCCAAAATTATATCTATCATTTCATAAAACCATTCAGTAAATTATTTACATAAGACGGCTTTCATCCATTAAAGAAATGAATACATTTTTATAATTTTAAATTCAGTTTCCAGAAAATGTTTTATCTTTAGATTTAACTAAGCTATGACAAATTTTAACTGAATAAGAAATATAATAATTCTGTCCATTTTTTATTTTACAAGTATAACAAAGTTCTCGTATAAATAGATCTACTATTGTATTTGTAATTCGTATTAAAATGTAGTTTTAAAATATTGATGTTATTATAATTAAATTCTTTTGAGATGAGGCAATAATAAAGCTCATAATATCTCGTAGATAAGTTTTTAAAAACACCAACCTTGGAAGGTCACGCAATAAAAAATCAAACAAAACATTCTATAATAAAAATAAAAGTTATATATTTTTTCAACGATACAGAGCGATTTGTGTCCAATGCTAAAGAAAAAAATTATCAAATATTAATGATAATTATTCATGAATATTAAATATATTTTTTAAAATATATTAAAGGAATTAAAATTCTTTCGTCAAGATTTGTAAAGCGGTGTATTTGTGTAGGCGCAACTGACAATCGCGAACACACGGTGAGTTTATGGGTAATATCCCAAGATTCTCTAGATTTAAACTACCCTCTTATGAAAGGGTTTGAAATGTTTGTTAAAACGCATAAAGTCTTATTAAATTTATTTATTTTTGAAAGATTCGTTTTATTTAATCCTTGTTTGTCGTCTTATCTATTTATTTGTAAATAGAGGTTATTTCTGAAAGTAGTTGTCATCACTATTTACATGCTTAAATGTTTTTTAATGGTTGTTCAATAATATTGAAGTTAAATTGTAGTTATTGCTAAAATTAACTTTTTATTTAAGAAGCAATGATTTATCAGCAACAAATTTGTTATTAATTGTGATAGAAGTTTTTTTTGGGGTTCATTGTTATTGTTTATTATTCAGATTAGTTTATATCTTTCATAATTATTATTTAAGATAATGATTAAAATATCCAATTAACTATAAACATCACTCATTATGAACTGTTTATACTTAAACGCAACATTTACAAATTCCTAAGATACTAAAACCTATTAAATCATTTATGCTAAGGCCATTCTTTCATCATTGGTACTAGTTCTGTTTTTAGTGGTGATTTTTATTTATTTTTAAGAAATAAAATGAATGAAGACATAGACGGAGATAATAGCATATCTTCCAGCGTGGAAATTGAGAGTGTAGATTCATTGGATAATCAGATAACCGAGACTTGTGAAGGTATATGATAATTTAATGTAATTACCACCATTTAAATGTGGTTTTTAAATTATATTTCTTTTGATAGTCCCAGTTATTCATGTCAATTCAACAAGTAACAAAGAAATTTATGGTGTGGAGTATGTGAAATATAGCGATGATGTTGTGACCCTCACTGATGGTACTCAGTGGTTCAAAATACCTTTATCAGAAGGTAAGCGTGTATTTCATTTTCAAGTTTCTAAATATGAATAAAGGTGTAAATTAATCTAATAATAATTTTTTTGTTACAAAGCAAACAGTGATATAGAACCAGAAGAAAGTATTACAGTTGTTCAAGTCAATGACGAGTCAGAGAATATTGAAGTCTCAAGTTCTAGCAATGACAAAGGACAGACTTCAGATTCGACACAAGTGGTCTTGCTTGAAGATGGAAGAATTGCTTATATTCAACCAGTTTTTAATGAAGGTAATTTATCCCAATAATCAGCATTAAAGAAAAATATTTCTTTGTTTTTTCTTATTATAGCCAAAAATATTTTGTTTTCGCATAAGAAATCGAGATTGGTGAAAATACAATTTATTATTTTGAATTAATAATAGGTTTTTGACAAAAAAAATTAGCATAACTATAATTTCAATATGTTCAATTAAGCATATAGTTTTGCCGATTTTTCTGATTGTAGTATGAATGTTTTGTTAGTTATTTTAAATATTTTATTTATTTATGCCAATTTTCAAAAATTTAGGCGATATTATTTTTCTGTTCAGTAGTTTATTATTGGTGTTTTTAACATGACTAATTGAAAGATGTTATAGTAACTTATTGATTATTATTAATATTTAATTTTTCAGACCAAAGATTATCCTTGATCTTAGAATGTAATAATTTCTAGTATAAATCTAGTTGATTATAAATATGATTTAAGAAGTTAGTTGGTTATGTGGTCAGATAAGAAAACACTATGACGGGTAAAGCTTATTTTTATTTTGTATCAATATTTAGGCAAAGTTTTCCATCATTGTTAAGTAAAAAACAAAACAAAACAATAAAGTATGAAAGCATTGAAGTGTAAAACATGAAAATATGTAAGTAAATATAGTAGACAGATAGATTATTTACAGGTTTAAAAATATATAAGTATTGAAATTATTGTAGACTTTGAAATCAGATGATTATGAATCATGGACAATTAAAATAAAAAAGAACATGTAATCAAAATTAAAAAAAGTGTAGATAAAAAAGTTACTCACTCAGTAAAATAATATGTAGCCATTGGTACTAAAACTGCTAAATAACCAAGTATGATGGCAATGATTAGTTACTTCATATATATATATATATATATATATATGGAGAATAGATAGAAATTAAGGGGGAAGGGAAAGGAAGGAAGGATGTAGTAAAGAGTTAAAGAGAAAATAGAAAATTATTCTCTTCTTTCTCATCCTCCTTAAGTGCCTTTTAGCGTGGAGGAGCTTCTAACCACTTGGTCCATGGCAAGCATCTTCATCTGTGCCAGCATTTTTCCTCTTTCCAGACCTAGGCGTTGGATATGCTCCATATAGCTCCTTCTAGATCTGCCTCGTGGTCTCCTAACAGTCGGCCTCGCCACCATACATTTTCTTGGCACTCTGTCTGCCCCCATTCTACAGACATGTCCATACCATCGGAGCTGTCAATCATTGATTTTACTGAGGGGATCTGAAGTTCTTCTCTTATTCTTTCATTCCTTATCCTATCTCTCCTAATTTTGCCCAATATTCTTTACAAAAATCACATTTCAGCTGCTGTAATCCTGCTCATGTGCTTGTCTTAGGTGACCCAACTTTCACTCCCATATAATAGTGTTGGAAGATATACTGCTTTAAAGATATGGAGCTTGGTATCCTTACCTACCTCCCTCTTTCCCACAATAATATTGCATATCTTGTAGTAAATAATATTTGCTTTATTATTTACTATTGGACACTTATTGGTCTATTTTGCCAGATTTATTGAAAATTGTTCCAAGGTAGGTATAGAAATTCACTGTTTCCAATATTTCATCTTTGCATACTGTTTATATAGGTTTTTTTTTAAAGCCCGATAGAACTTGAAATTGTAAAAAATAACACAAAAAATTAAATTGTAATCAAAATTTTTTTTTTATTCGAAA
>NW_027110130.1:722303-729889 GCF_000696795.3 Halyomorpha halys
TGTCACGTATTGATCTTTCGAATAAAAAAAAAATTTTGATTACAATTTAATTTTTTGTGTTATTTTTTACAATTTCAAGTTCTATCGGGCTTAAAAAAACACCCTATACATTACCCACGTCCACTTCATCTCTGGCAACAGTCATAACACCTTGCTCTTGAGGCTGTTAATACTCATTCCTTTGCAGGCAAGTCGCCATAGGCAGTCTGTAAAGCCTTATTACATATTTTTACCTCTGATGCGATAATCAGCTGGGTCAGATTTGTTCTTAATAATAGAATAATTGTTGTTTCGGAAGATGGAACTAGGCACAGGCAGTAATTGGATTTCCTCAGGGGAGTTACATCCAACTCAATAACTATCCTAGTTATGGATAGCCTATTGAGAAGACTTGACGATGCTGGGATATATACGCAAGCTTTTGCTGACAATGGAGTGATCCTCATTACTGGAAAGTTCATGAGTACCATCATGGAATTAATGCAAGTCGTATTTAATGTAGTACAGACATGGTGTACTGAAATGAAGCTTTCAGTAAACCCATCAAAGACAGCTGATTCTATTTACTAAGAAGAGGAAATTGGGTACATTTCAAACCCCGATTTTCTTTGGCAATCAACTCCAATTAAGCCAAAATGTCAAATACCTCGGAATTAGTTTGGATACAAAACTGAACTGGGGATTTTATTTGGCTGAAATTAAAAGAAAAATTAGTGCTGCCTTTAGGTAAGATGCGCGGTTGGCATTACCTGGGATTTCAACTCAAAGGTTGTGCATTGGATTTACACAGCAATAATAAGACAGGGAATTCATTATGGTGTGGTGGACAGGCCTGCAAAGGGCTTCCCATGTGTGAATGGTCAGTAAGATCCAGAGGATGGCCTATATTGACATAACTGGGGCATTTCACACAACACCGACTAAGGGATTAGAAGTCCTGCTTTCCTTAATACTGCTCCACTTATTGATTAAAGGGGAGACAGTATTAGCCTATCTTAGAATGAAAGAAAATAGACAGTGGACAGAGACAGGAGAAGTTACCAGTCATGCGACAATAGCCAAAGTGGTGGAAAGCGAGTTACCAATACTACAATACCGCTCACCACTACTAGATAAAACACCCGCTCTAGACACCAAGATTAGTTACCTACTCCCAAAGTTAGAGGATTTGGTACATGGTTTAGTGGAAACTCCAGTTGATTATCTGGCCTGTTTCACTGACGGATTAAGAGGACTAACGGGGGCAGGGGTTTTCATAGAAGGATTAGGCATAGAACTAAGCTTCCCACTTGGCAAGCACTTGACTGTCTTCCAGGCAGCTTTATGCCCTGAAGTCACTTGCTGTGAAAGAACTGGCATCACCATCTTTTCAGATAGTCTGTCCTTCAAGCCTTGTTTTACCTCTACATTGGTAAGAGAGTGTAAAGAGTCGGTTTTTGGACACAGATCAAAAGGGTTCGTGAGAGCGATCGTGTAGCAGCTGTTAGGAGATTAAAGGTGTTTGTTGGTACTTTTTATGATAAGTTTTATATTTAATCTTATTTATTTATATTTAATTTCCTTTCATTTTCTTTTTTTTGTAATAAAAATAATATAATCCCAGTGCAATGGCTGAAACCACTTGTACGTCCGCCATGCTTGCCTCCCTGAATAACACTGACATGTGGATGGTCCGCTCTTTGTTCACCGAGCATTTTTACAAGCCTCCAATTAATGGCGAGCGGCCAACATGTGGATCTGCGTTTAAGATATGTGGAGTAGTTCATGATTAAACCTGCTGCTTATGTGGACAGGCCCCGGAGACTGCCTTTCATTACATAGCAGACAGTGGTAGGTATGCATCACTAAGATATAGGCTTCTAGGCTCTGATAGAATCACAGGAAATGAGGCTTTCTCTATAGATTGGGAGGCTCTTTTAAATTTCATTAGAAAGTCTAAAAGGTTCGATATAGAGGAATAATATATATAAAAGCCATTCCATTGGTGTCTTGGGGATGGCAAAAAGGACCAATAGGCCCACTTGCCGGACTTATTCCCCCATCATTACCAGTACCAGTCCTCTTGCTCCTCAGAGTTTATCACCAGCACGATATCGTCTGCATATAGAAATTCCTATACTTGTACCGTCCTCTTGTTCCACATACCGACTGCAGTCCAACCCATTCTTCTGCATATTTTGTGGATTTCATCCATAAAAACAATAAATAATAATGGACTGAGGACTATCTCCTTGTTTTACACCTCTTTCCAGAGAAAATAGCTTTGACTCTCGGCCATTGATACAAACTATTCCTTTACGGCTTTGGTTGATTGGTTGATTTAATCGCTTCCAGGAGGTCTGCAGGAATTTTTTTGGCTCTAAGTTCCCTCCAGATTTCATATCGGGGTACTGAATTGAAGGCAGCTTTTAGGTCCAAAAAGCTATATAATTGCTCTGATTTATATTCCATGCCTTTTCTACGATAGCTCTGTGAGCGAATATGTGATCCTGGGTTTGTTTTCCAGGTTGGAATCCAGTCTGGTCTTATTCTAGTTTTGGATCTATCAGTGCCCGTAACCTGCTTTCTAGAATAGTGGTAGTTTATATGTTCCTTGGGATAAATATATTGGTCTGTAGTTACCACATTCTGTTGTATTATCTATCTTATGAATTGGCACTATGATATTATATTCCCAGTCTTTCGGAATAACCTTACTGGCCCATATCTTTTAAAAAGGTGTTTGCAGTGATTTTCTGATTTCATTACCTCTTAATTCTGGAAAAATTCCATCTCTGCCTCGTGCTTTACCTAGGTTCAAACGATTCAGAGCCCTTTCTTCATCTTCCTTTCATATCGTATCATATCCTTGTCCTTCCTCCTGAGCATTCGCTAACTCATCTACAGGGGATTGTATGTGATCAGAGAACTGCGATGAATAGTGTTGTCTCCATCTATCCAAGATGTTTTCTGGGTCTAAGATCATATCCCTGCTTTCATCTTTTATGTTTCTGATCTCTTTGGAAGTTTTACCCTTAAGTACTTTTACTTTTTTCCAAGAGATCTTTTTATTCTCTCTGTCATCTCTGTCAAGACATTTTCCGAATTCTTCCCATGACTTTTTCTTGGCCTCTCTTACAATATGTTTAGTATCATTTCTCCACTTAACATACTCTTTCCATTTCTGTGGTGTTTGATTCCGCAGGTAAGCCTTCCATGCTTCTTTCTTTCTATGGACCAATGCTTGGACTTCTTCGTTTCACCATTTTCGATGCAGAAGTCAATCAATCGCTGACCATTTTTATTCTTAGTTCTTTCTCCACCATGCTTTCCCATAACTCCATGTGTATCTCTATAATCCCATCCCGTTCTTGCATTGAAGTTTCCACAGCCAATAATTTTCCTATTCATACCTTTGAATTTGCTTGTTATCCTTTCTAGGTCAGAGTAGATTTGTTCTCTTTCTGTAACAGAGGAATCTTGAGTAGGGGCATAAATTTGTACTAAAGTGATTTTACCAGGAGACAAATGGAAATTGGCTTTTATTATTCTGGGCGAGACAGCTTCCCAATCTTCCATTTTCTTGTATAGTGCTTCACCAACAACAAAGCTGATTCCCTCCATAACAAATTCACCGTTAGCGACTCCTGAATATACGAGAGTATATCCCTTATCCACACTCATTTCCCCAATTCCTTTCCTTTTTACCTCAGATATACCAAGAATGTACTTTGTGATCTCCTCCACAAGCTCCACTGCCTTTCCTGTGATAGTTTTTATGTTCCATGTTCCTATTCTAAAGTCTGTTTTCCTGCCATGTCGTTTCCGATTTGTCAGTCCAGTTCCGAGGCTAATATGATTTATTTGAATCGCATAATTACTTCCTGGTGGGTGATTGGCCCAGTGAGAAAGGTCCTTATACCTTAGAACAGTAGGTCTACTGATGAATTCACCTTGGCCGCCAGGTTCTAGGGAACAGCGCTAGCTTCTAAGGGGGTTACCCTAGGGTGTGTGCTGTATATGTCCTTAGTGTCAGTATAAATGAGTTGTGTACTATTATGGTGTGAGGTGTGCTATGTACTGTACTGTGGTACCCAGGGAATCGTAAAGCCCCATTAATTGCGCACAACAATAAACCCATGTGGGTAAAATAGAAAATTAATAATTATAATGTTGGTTAGTCTGTGGAGGAGGCTTAACAAAGACTATTTATATTTCTTTACCCTCGCCTGCTTTTTGATATTTGGTTCGGTACTTTCACTTTTGGGTAGTGTTGGTGTTAGAATCATTCTCTCAAAAATGTGTATTTGGTTTTTAACATCTCTTGTGTAGATAACCTTTTTTTTATTTTTTTAACCGGATCAATCTTTTAAAAATAATATATGTCATCGGCAACTACTTCATTAATCTTTTAATATTGAAATTGCAGCCTGTTTAAGGAAAATGGACAAGTTTGAGGTAGATTTTCAAGTCTTTTACAGGAAGGGAAAGAAAATCCTCTAATACAATGTTCTTTTTATCCTGGCTAATTTTCCTATCACAATCAAATTATCATTCCTTTGTCAAAGTTGGAATTTCTTGCCAGTCTTACCCTTGTAGGTTCATTGATGTTTCTGATTTGGCAGTTCCCTTTAGTTTTTATTACTGATTTTATTGTAATGATGTACAATCTTTAATCATGGAGCCGTATTACAGAAAGTAATTTGTGATGAGTTCATTCATGAACCTCATTCCTTTGTTTTCAAAAAATCGTCTTCTTGTAAGGGTTTATAAAGTATTAAAAATGATGCATGACCTATTATATATTATGGACAAATTTTTTTTTTTCAAGCCAAACCTAACTGAGTTATCATTTGTTAAAGCTGTAATTCTCAACCCTCTGTCATTATTATTATGAAAAAGAAATTTTCATCCATGACAAATAAATGAAATTTTCTTCCAAAACCCAGAGGCATAACAACCGGCTTGTAGCCTCATGTAATAAGAAATTCCAGGCTTGGGATAGGGAGAAGGTTTGAAACAATAACAGATTTCTTACTTTATTATGAAATTTGTGAAAGTATTTATTTTTGGATTGTATCAATTCTGATATAATTTTCTTGGGTTTAAAAAGCAAAGAAAAACTACTAGAAGATTATTGATTGACCGTGTGTATAGATGAATGGAATATGGTCCGGGTGCAGTAAAAAAAAAACTCAAATAGTAGATAATTATACTATTTTATTGAGCCAATGTTTCGCCCCATGTTGCAGGGCTTCGTCAGGGCTAAAAAAAAAGATACAAACACTATAGTTACAAAAAGGAAAAAAGAAAAAACATAAGTGTAAAATAACAGGAGTATAAAATGAAAAGTAAGATATAATAAGAAAAATTAAAGATTGTAAATAGTAAATGAAAAGGGTAATAGTAACAGAAGAAATATTAAAGAAAGTACAAATAAAGAGATGAAAAAAGAAAAAAAATACAAATCAAATGATGAGACAGGATGAATACCTGTTTTGACGGCAGTGACAGTTTGTATTGGGAGGAGTGGGGATGGCAGTTATGCCAAAAAACGAAAATAATTTGTAAAATAAACATAGTAAAAAAGTAAAAAAAACTAACTATTACAATTACAACTATTTACGACCTTTAATTTTTCTTATTATATCTTACTTTTCTTTTTATACCCCTGTTATTTTACACTTATGTTTTTTCTTTTTTCCTTTTTGTAACTATAGTGTTTGTATCTTTTTTAGCCCTGACGAAGCCCTGCCATGTGAGACGAAACGTTGGCTCAATAAAATAGTATAATTATCTACTATTTGAGTTTTTCTTTTACCGCACCCGGACCATATTGCATTTAAAAACTACTATTGTATTAAAAATTAACATTTTCATTGCGAAAATTTTAATTTTTTTTAAATTACAAATTTATTTTTCGAGCTACTTGTTTTATAACATTTCCTTCCAACACTTCATGTTATTGTTCACTTCTAAGTTTTGATTATATTAATTTATTAAATCATGCCTAAATTGAGTGAAAATTGGAAGTTTGGCCACTGAGTGTCTTGTTGATCTTCTAACTTGCAAGGAAGAGAATCAGAATGAGCTAATTGACATCTGTCATTACATTATTATTATTATTGTCATCAATTGCTTTATTAGTTTTAAAAACATCAAAAACAATACTAATACACAATTAAAACATAAACTACGAGCAAGTAATCTAATACGACAACAAACAAAACGGTGAAATGCTCAGCTGGTTTGTTGCGTGACGTCATTCTTCATTTAACAGGCCTAATAACAGACTTTCAACCATTTTATATCGCTTTAACATGTTAAACTAAAGATCATGAGTACCCCTAGTAAAATTTAAATTACATAAATATTCAATTTTTTTATATATTATTCTTAAGTATGATATAAAAGTTAGGAATCTTTTAGATAGATTTTTTTTTTCCTGAAGAACTTTATTGAACTGTTTCAGTTATATTTATTATTTCATTTCATAGAAACCTTTGAAGAAGAAAATTTAATTAAAGAAGATACAAATGATTCTTTTGAGGAGGAACCACCAAAAACGCCTAAAAAGAAGAAAGGAAAGAATCATATATGTATGGTTCCAGGTTGTTATAGGACATACACCTCACTCCATCATTTGAAAGTATATCACAATTTCTTTATTATTCTTTTAATTATATTTGGCAAAGTAGAATTATGGTGTTATAGAAGCATTTTGAACCATAACTTTTTGTTCATTTCAATGTTCGAAAGGTTGCTGTTATGTTCTACATACTGTAAAAAAAAAAAATTAACCCATTGTTATTTTCAATAAGTTATTTAATAGCGAAGGAATACAATATCCGTTAGTTCAAAACTAATTTTTCAGGCCAGTTATCACGATAGTAATTTTCTTTATTAAAATCATTTTTAAAGTAGAATTACAAGTATGTTTTTCTTTTTTCCTTTAAAAATTCATAAATTGTTTTAGTGGATAAAATACTTATTAATTCAATATATTATTATTTTGTATTGACATTAATTCAATACATTGTTATGTTATTTTTAAAAATATATATATTTTTTAGGTGTAGATAGTTGACCGTAGATTAATGATTGGAGAAGTTTGTCAGGGGGTGCAGTCAGCAAAGAACAACATAAAATAAATAAATATGGTTTTGTTTATTTAATAGCCCTGATGAAGACCTGAAAATCAGGTCGAAACGTCGGCATAAAATAAATAAATATGGTTTTGTTTATTTAATAGCCCTGATGAAGACCTGAAAATCAGGTCGAAACGTCGGCATAAAATAAATAAATATGGTTTTGTTTATTTATGTTGTTCTTTGCTGACCGCACCTCCCGACAAACTTCTCCAATATATATTTTTTGTAATAATAATTATATTTTTTTATCTACTTCATTTGGATCGATTTATTTCATGGATCAAAACAGTACAATGTAAATCAATCTAATTGAATTGAATTGAGATGAATCAATTAATTATACTAACTTTAAGATATACCAAAATTTATACTAGTAATGAGATTTTTAAAATAAAATTAATAAATTACATCCAACTACAATTTTTATTATATTGAAAAAATAATACAACAAAGATT
>NW_027110130.1:731197-740529 GCF_000696795.3 Halyomorpha halys
TCTTTTGTTAAACTTTACTTATATTTTCCATCTTTATCAATTATTATGGTTACATATATTTTCTATCTCTCAATTTTCTTTTTCATTCCATATTTCAATTTTTAAATTATTAATAACTAATATGTTCATACTTCTTTGCCTTATATAACTTCATTTTTATTTTATTTCCTTAATTATGTTATTTTACCCACTTTTTCAATTACCTATGTATACACTTTATTTCCCACTTCCCTCATCACTTCATTTTATTAATTCTATTCTGTAAAATTATTCATTTTATGTGATTCTATTTATATTTTATTTTTTATTTTCTATAATTATTGTGGTTGTTATCTTGTTATCTGTTCTTAGCCCTGAAGAAGAAACTGAAGACTAGAAACTCTAGTCGAAACGTTGGCACAATTAAATAGGTTACGCCAACTTATTTGTGTTTCATTTTGACCGCACCCCCAACTATCTTCTCCTCGTACAGCAATAATATTTTCCTTTTATATGTTTTATAATACGTCTCTTTTTTTAATTTTATTTTCTCACTTTTAGCTATGTTCATTTCCTGTTCATTGCAATTGCCATTATTTTTAATGTTTTATCTTACTATAGATATTATATAAACATACATATTATTATTATCATTACATATTATTATATATATAAATGCCAAACTTTTATTGTTCGATTCAATTTAGGTACATTCCAGAAACCACACAGGAGATCGCCCTTATAAATGTCCCATAGATGGCTGTCCAAAAGCCTTCGCTACAGATTACAGTAGGAAAGCCCATTTACGAACTCATACTGGTGAGAAACCATACGCCTGCCCTTCAACATTCTGTTCAAAAAGTTTCAAGACCAGTGGTGACCTTCAGAAGCATATTCGTATCCACACAGGTTTTGGCTTTATTATTTTTGATACAACTATTTATGAGTTTCTTTATCAAATTTAACTGAATATGTTAGTTTGTTTATTGTTGTTAAAGCCCGAAGTAAGATTTATTTTTATTTTTAATTATCTTTCCAGTTGAAATTTCAACCATGTGTTTTATTTTTTGTAATTAAATCAGCTGTTAGTTGGAAAAAATACTTCTGTTAGGTAGGCTTTCTATGGGGGGTCGCGGGTTTATAAAGACCTCATTCCAAGGACAGTACAGAACTAGGAGCTATTTATTAAACATTGAGACAAACTGATGACTCCTTGGTAGTCTACTTCTTGTTTTTTGAGATATTAAATATTTGTTAATTTGTGCACTTTCATCCACTAATTAGACACCCGATTCCTCACCGGTCCGCCGCCATTGTTTTGGAGTCTACTGTGAATTTTATGTGGCACCAGATTTGTGTTGTTTTCTCGTACTTTCATCTACCAGGCAGGGATTCAATTACCCACTAGCCCACCGCCACTGTTAAGCCTCTCAGTCTTTGAAGTAGAGAATTGCGAGTGGCCATCCCCCACCAAATCGTCATTAGCCATTCACCATTTGAACTATGGCAGTCATCTCGGAAGATATTTGGAGACTTATCTATTTATTATTCGATTTGTGCATTTCAACAAGCTTCTATTCTTCCATCTACTGAGATTTTCTTTTGTTATTACATCCAATATTGAGTGTTTTGTTTTCTAGTCATTATATAAAATAAGAGAGTTAATAATTTTATTCATTTTGTCTCTGTTTATTCTATTGGGTTGTAAAATAAGTTTGTAGTGTTTTCCAATATTTCAATTTAATCCTTTGTTTTTATAAAATCATGTTTACATATTCTAAAAAAGGATTAGTTAAGGTGCTTTTATGCATCAGTTTTAACCGAGATTCCTTATCTTTAAGTGATCCCCCACCCACCCTATTCACCAGACCTTGTCCCAACAGATTTTCATTTATTTCGGGCCCTTCAAAACTCTCTTAACGGGAAACACTTTAATTCGCTCAAAGACTGCAAAACGCACATAGAGGTGTTCCCTGTTTACTTCCTCCTCATAATGTATGCTGCCCCCCAACATCCCCTCCACGGTTTTCTTAATTTGATACTTAGCCTTTCTTCTTTTATTGAGACAACATGCACTAGAAGCTGCCATTGGCCTGCTCAACTACCACCAACCATCTTTCTTTGCCATTTGCATTGGTATCAGAAATCTTCAGTTGCAAGAAGATGCTGACCCACTTCAATCCCTCCATCGCCCCTAGAGTTTTCCATTTGGCCGTACACTATTCTTGTACAACCTACTTACCATTCTATCCTTGCTCATAACATGACCTAGCCATTTTAGTCTTGGTATTTTAATGTATGAAGAGATGCTAATTTATTTGTAGAGCTAAAATAGTTCACTGTTCTTCCTCTAAACACATACGGACAGACTGGAGGCATTTGATAGACACTTGACTTCCATATTATCTGGAAACATCACTAAATGTCAATTGTTCTTTCATCTCTTAAATATTCCATTTTCTTAAAAAAAAACAAAAAAAACTAAACAAACATATGATTATATTTAGCAATAAAATTATTAAATCGCATATAAAAGCTATTTCTTTTGTTCATTATTTTTTCTCCTCCCTTCAACTATAGGTTGATTTATCTTTTATTTTTTATTAATATCTCTTTTTATTTATTTATTTTTAATATATTCTACACATTTTTCTCTCTTATATAATTTTCTGTATATTATTATTATTATTGTAGTTGACTTTACTATCAATAATTGAATTGTTTTAATATTATCAGAAATTTATTGAATATCGAACATTGATGTACATAGGCAAACATGATCATTGTTGTGGATTGCCTTAAATTAATTTAAAAATATATATATTATTTTGTTTGATTTCAGGTGAAAGGCCATTTGTTTGTCCCGTCAAAGGATGTAATAGATCTTTTACAACATCAAATATTAGAAAGGTGCACATTCGCACCCATACTGGTGAGAATATCTCTTATTTATTAGCAAATTAGATTTTATTTCAATGTTTTATAGAAACCTTCCATTATACATTACACACTCGACAACCATACCAAACCAGCTTTTTCCTAATTGATTCATAGTGATCCTCTAGGGTGTCAGTAAAATAGCTGTTATTTTCATTAGTATGAATTAATGTAGTGTTAAAGGCCTATTGGAACATCAATAGGTTGTAAATGTAAACCTTACTTATTACACTTATAGAATTTATACCAATGTTTATTTGCTTTACCTATCATTGTTGTTTCATTTTAATCAAATTAAGTATTTATTTGTATTATGTTTAATAAAGTTCTAAATTTCAATTATTATTATGTGAACCATAGAGGTGGTTCTTGACATGTTTTTTTCGTAGGGTGGGTTTGTCTCTCTCCCATGCCTATTTTTTATGAGTGCTATCCATTGGCTAACGGGCCTCACAAATGCCTGGAGGAGGTTGTGAGTGAGTTTTGTATTATTTTATACTTGAAAAAAGTCCAGGTAGGACCGCGACTCGATCTGACAACCTTTGGATTGATAGACTGGCACGTTGCCACTGCCCCCTAAATTTCAATTAGCTTATTAAAATATATACTGCCACAACCCATGAAGGGTCGTTGGGTCGTTAGGGGTGCTATTGTAAGTACTGTTCTTTGACCAACAGTAGTAATTCTAGTATTTTACTTACATATTTTATTAATTACATATATTTTCTTTCTCATTCATTCAAGTTTCACAATAAAATAAATTCCACTTACAAGTGTTCTTCATGCCTTATCACACCCTCTGACTGTCTTTTCCTGATTTATTTCAAGAATTTATTATGCATATATATTTATTAATAAGTTAAAGGGTTTTAAGTAGAAAACTTAAGTAAGTTACATGAAAATCATTACAGCCAGTTTTGTTATTACAGTCTCAAGATAATTTTGTTTTTCAGCTTAAACCCTTTTAAAAACTTATTTTTTTAGGCACCTGAAAACATATTGTATGACAAAATAAGATAAGTGTTTCTGCAAGATTAATTTATTTTCGTAGTGACTGATTTTTTTATTGGTCCTAGATGAGGCCAATTCTTTAATAAGACTAACTTCGGCCATCCTTCCTTTGTTTGCCAAATATTACTTGTAAATACTGGAAGATTATTGATTGACTGTGTGTATAGATGAATGGAATATGGTCCGGGTGCGGTCAAAAAAACTCAAATAGTAAATAATTATACTATTTTTATTGAGCCAACGTTTCGCCCCATGTTGCAGGGCTTCATCAGGGCTAATAAAGATACAAACACTTGACATAGTTACAAAAAGGAAAAAAAATGGAAAATAACAGGGGTATAAAATGAAAAGTAAGATATAATAAAAAAAATTAAAGGTTGTAAATAGTAAATAAAAAGGGTAATAGTAACAGATAGATAAGAGAAGAAATATTAAAGAAAGTACAAATTAAGAGATGAAAAAAGAAAAAAATCAAATCAAATGATGAGACAGAATTGCATACCTGTTTTTACTTGTAAATATAAGTAATATTGATATTTTAGGTTAAAGTACACCTTTGTGTTATGTATTTCAGGAGAAAAACCGTATGTATGCACTCAAGAGGGATGCAATAGAAGTTTTGCATCATCGACTAATTTTAAAAACCATATGAGAATACATTCAGGAGAAAAGCCTTATGTTTGCGGTGTACCTGTAAGTAATTTTCATTTACTAATTGAGTAGACTCAGTGCCTACCTAGAGTTTTTTCAGTACAGAAATAAATTTAGTTTGTCTCGGAATTACGATTCCTTTAAAATTCTGTAATGTAATTTTTTTCATTTAATCACTATAATATTGATTTAATTTTGAGTTGAGGTAGAATGAAAATTACTAAGTTTAGAGATATTCTACCTCTATTTTTTTTTTAATAATTAACCTTTTAAATGGTCAACTATTAAATATTACATTTTTTTTTTTAAATCATAAGTTCTTTAGGTGTTACCTATTTAGTTGTGTTTTTTTTTATATGAGAAAAATTTCACTTGTGTACAATAGGCTGGTATAACAATGTGGTGCAACTTGCGGTAACCCATGGCCATTAGTGAGTTTCAGTTAATTTCAATATATATTTTATAATTATTGTTAAAGCCCTAAGCAAGATTTATTTTTTAATTTTTAATAGTTGACTTTTCAACGATTTTTTTTTATAATTAAAATAGCTGTTAACTGTTAGTTGGAAAAAATACTTCAATGAGGTAGGCTTTCTTCTCCTTATATATGTTTTCCATAGTCAACTATCTTTTCATCATTGTAGATAATCATAGTTTCAGATGTATCTAAGACAAAAGCTAGATAGTTACGGGTAAAGACATAGTATTTATTTTTTTTATACCAACCATTTTGGTGTTAGTTTAGCCCTTAACATATTTGTCTAATCTCCGTTATCTATTAGATCCCAATGAAATTATTTGAAAAATTTTGCTATGGTATAACATGTTTTCCCGTGAACTATAAATAGTTAAAAGAAAAATAATCAAATCATTAATTTATATAGGGTTTAATATATATAAGAAAAATAGGCTTTTGAATTTAAGATTTAATTTAATTTTCTTATCTTCTTTCCAGAATTGTTTGAAGCGCTTCACTGAGTATTCGTCTCTTTATAAACATCAGTTAGTACATTCTCAGCTGAAAAGACATTCATGCCCATTTTGTCATAAGACTTATAGACAATCGTCAACACTCACTACCCACAAAAGAACAATACATGGTGTGATTTCAGCTGACGATGGTACAGAAATAATTTTGGAACAGATGATCGGGATTGGTGAAGATGGGAGTAAAAATTTCAAAAATATCACTTCTAAAGTGAGTATTTAGTAATTTTTAAAGTAATTATTTTCAGTTTGATATATCTAAGATATAGTAATCTTCAGTTATTGAATTTAGGGACTCAAGATACTTTAAAATTTATAGACTTTTTTTAGAAATTAATTTGCTGTCTGACTTGTAGATTTTTATTCAAAAATAATTTTAATTATTTCTTTTTAGTTACTAAATCTGAAAAGAGGACATAATGCAATTGTTACTGTGGAAGACGATCCCCTTTATGTTGTATCTGAATTAGATGATGTAAGTACATCTTTAAAGTTATCATTTTTTTCTAATTATATTATAGTGTCTAGGGAGAATAGTAAAAGTAGTGTAAGTAATATGAGGGAGGGATCAATAAGTCCTTAGAAAAATTAAAAGATGACGCTCGTAGCATCGGAAATGGTATGTTTATAGTTAGCGTCATTACTCACTAGATGACTGGCAAAGTTTCGGTCATATTCACTGTTTCATTTTTTATTGCCGGTTGCAATAAACAGCTTTTGTATATTTAGAAAAATGAAAAAAAGCTTTGATTGAACATTTATAGTTAAAAGGCTTAACACTGAATGAAATCAAAACTGAGTTAGATGTAGTTCATAGTACATCTAACTTTTATTTTTTTTACGACTATTTAAGATTTGGATAAATGAATATAAAAATGGCTCTACATCAATACAAGATGAACAATGTTCATTATGTCCTGTAAAAATGAGTATCCCCAAAATAATCGACAAAATCTACAACCTGTGTTAAGTTCTCAAAGGACAAAATTGTGTGAATAGTAAACACCACAGGAGTATTGAAAGGTTATTTCATTTTTGCATTATGAATTAGGTATGAAAAAAAAATCAGCAAGATGGTTGCCTCTCGGTTGAAAATAAACGAAATCGTGTGTGTTGGAGTGAGGGACGTTTTGTGACTGAAAACCGACCTCTTCCCCAGGGTAAAATGTTCGCTAGTTCGGGTTAAAAAATAAAAGACGGAGGACCTGAAATGAATATGAAAAAGCAAAATAATGAAGAAAATTAAATAATAAAAAATAACCTTCCAAGTGATATATATAATTAAATAAATTAAAATATGAACAATGAAAATAAAAAAAAAAAAATGAATCGTTTCCTGTTGTAACAAAATAAAATAGTGAGTTATAAAGTAAATAAAGAACATTTGAATTTATATACAAACTGAAATAATTTTCTCTATATAAAAAAGGAAATTAACTTTACACTAACTGAGTTGGTTAGCAAATAAAAAAATAAGGAAGCTCGATGGGAAAAAAAAGATAGTCACTCACAGTAGGTGACCAGGGGGGTCGATATGTGTCGACAATACCTCTATGTATAACACATCTCATCCGAGATAGCCTTCTTCGACGAGCTGGTGTTGAGTGTGTCCTTAAAAAAAAAAACAGAGTGGTGAGCCAAAATGACTGTGAGACAAGGTGCCAGGTGGGTCCAAAAACTGCTCCCGTAAAAACTCCAGACTGTCCACTCTAGACTCCGTCCATGAGTTATGTAACAATTTTTAATATAAATTTAAAATACAAAATAACGTGTGGTTAAAATAACTAAAAAATTAACTTATAATTAACAAAAAAATAAAAAAACCACTTGGAAGTAAAATGAAACTTTTTTTTTTTAATATTTATTTATTGCTATTTACAACTATACATTATAATACATTTAGTAAATCTGATCTAAGTTAAATTGGAGTGTTACAGGCGTGTAGAGAAACTACCCATTGGTAGCACTCTAATGACATTTTACATTAGCTGGTCTTCTGGCCATCTTCTTTTCAGGCGCCTCGGAGGATTGTCAGGAATGGAAGAGGATGCAAGATTAGAAACTAAGGGGTTTGAGTGGTTAGAGAGTTTATAATGGAAGGAGTGATATCTGGTTAAAATGAAACTAAATCAATAAAATAAAATATACTTTTGGGCTTTAACAGTGTGATTGTCTCTAAGGCTCTCTTTGCATGCATTCATCATAATCTGGATGAGTTTTTGAGTCAATTTGTCACTGTAGACGAAGTATGGATACAATACGAAACTCCTAAGATGAAGGAACATTTTAAACAGTGCATTGTTAAAGGCTTACCAAAGTTTTTTTGGGATGCTCGTGGAATTGTCTTCATCGATTATTTGGACATGAATTGAAAATTTACAATCACTGAACGGCATTATGCCTTGTTGAACCGTCTGAGTGACAAAAAAAAGGAAAAATATCCTCATTTGAACAAAAAATAAATCCTCTTTAATCAAGACAAAGCACAATACATACATATTCAGTTTCAATAGCTGAAATTGAGAAATTAAAATTCGAATTAGTAGACCGTGGATTTGGATCCCAGTTACTTCTTTTTATTTCCAAATTTAAAAAAAATTACTCAGCCTACACTGGTTCATGTCAAATGAAGAGGTCATAGTCCAAATGAGCCTTTATTTTGAGGAACTTATAAAATCATATTTTTCTGTTTGCTAAAGTATATCAAGTTAAAACGAGATTTTGTTGAAAAAAAAATTGTTTTCTATTTTTTTTTTTTTAGTGTCGACTACTCTTTTAGGTTAAATGTTTTATATACTGTAGAACATTTGGAAATTCTGGCTCACATAATTTTTTCTGCTCTCCTTTGATCATTCCTCTCTCTCTCTCTCTCTCTCTCTCCGGGTGATACCGTTACGTTTTTTAATGTTCCATTCTTCTAAATATATATTAAAATTAATATGTGACCAATAACCTGTAATTTGAATCATTATCTAACAGTTGGTACAACTGTCGTGATAAGAAACTCTTATTTCAATATTTGAAACAAACCCTCTACACCCTAGGGTAGTCCTTCTTTTTTTTTTTTTTTTCTTACCTCCTGGGACAAAGAAATAAGCATTTACAAATATATACAATAGGAAAATGATATGTACATATACCGGCTATTTCATGTAATGGTATGTGTAATGGTGAGCATAGTTGCCTTCCTTCTTTTCTTACCTTAAAACATTCACTTATACCAAGTATTGGTCTATGTATGAGATGTTACAATCTCTCGAAGATAATAACACCAATAATAATATAAGAGAAAGCTTCCCAGAACCTCCACCCCCTAAAATTCTGAATTATCGATGGTCTTATTTTACATTTGAAACATTTATTTAAAACGGGAAGAGGAAGCTTAAGTTAAAATATTAGTTTAATCGAGCAACATTGAAAATGTTGAAGAAAGCTTTTGTTTCTTAAATAGAGATATAGTAACCTCAATATTATAATTATGTTATGATTAAACACGATTTATAAACAAGCTTGTAATATAGTGTTGAATTGCAGTTAAAGAAATATAATATTAGTGATTTAATGTTTCTCAAATTAGCTGAAATGTTTAATAATAAATCTTTTTATATTATCTCTTTTTTATTTTTTAAAATTTAAAATAACTATGGTTTATATTTTTTAGTTATTTATTGTGAGCATAATATAATAAACAATTGATCTATTTTTAGATTAATGAAAATGATATGGAAGAAAAAGAAGTAATTTCAGAATAAACTGAAAATTGGATG
>NW_027110130.1:740689-764321 GCF_000696795.3 Halyomorpha halys
ATAACCTGCACTATTAACTATTTTTATAATTTTAAGTAAAAATTAGTTTTAATTGATTGTCTAATTTTTTAAACGTCCATATGAAATCTCGTTTCCTAGAATTGCCATATTGAAAATTTTATTATGATTATTATTTCTTTCGATTGTTCTGTTAAATTTTTAACACATTTAGTTATTTACCATTCAATTTAGTAGTTGTTAATTTAAATATGTTGAGTTGTATTAATGATTTTTGTTTTTATAGACATACTTAATTGGTAGCGGTTATAGATGAATTCCTTTTAATAAACTGATCATTTTATTTATTACTCCTTTTTTAATTGGAGAATGTTTTAATTCTGTAAACTTAATATAGTTTTCAAAAACATATCTTTAAGTCTATATTAATGATTATTGAGGGCCCTGTTTCATAATTAAAGCTAATCCATAAATACAGGAACTAATATTTCATGTTTCGTAATGGGGAAGACTGTTAGAGATATTTTAGGAGTTAAAAAGTATAAGCCAACATTGTACGATTCAGCAAAATTGTACCAAATATGAACTACAAGACTAATAGTATTAGTTTCTACTCTATTATGAAACAGACAGGACTCTGGAATTTGTTTTTATTACCAAGTATAGATTATTATTGTACATATAACAACCAGAGTTGGACAGAAATTAGTTGTGATAAAACTAGAAACTAAAATTTCCATGGAAGCAATGTATATTTATTGGTTCATTAATAAATAAATATTGTTTCCATGGCAACATTAGCTTGTAGTTTTATCTCAACTAATTTTTGTCCAACTATGAAAACAACAATGTATAATAAACATTTTTTTTTTCAATATGAAATTTATTTAAATATTAAATTATGATTAAAAAGCCTCAAAAGAATAATAAAAAATCGTTTCATTTGAAAAATAATAAATTAAATAAATAATGAATTATTTATCTTGCCAACCAATCTATCACATCTTCAATTATCAGTTTCATGATATCTTCTGTTTAAATTATTTACTATAAGTATCGTAAAAATAACAAATATTATTAAAATCAAAACATAAAGCATTTATTATAAATAATATTATCAGTGTTCTTCTAATATTATTATATTCTGGATGGAAAGAGTAATATAAACATTAATATAGTTTATAATAACTGGTAAATTATTCAATTATTATTAAAATATAGAATTATATTTGTTATGGTTATCAACCGATAACCAAATAAAATGATGAAGCCATCTTTCGGTTTACTGAATCAACATTGTAAAAGTCAGTTTTTTGGAACATTAATGCAACCATTGAGGGAAATTTTATCAAAAGTTAATATATCCATTTTTTGTTAATAAAGAATGTTTTGGAAAATAAAATTCTACTTCTAAAAATTATTTAGTTTATTTCAAAATTTAAATTTTTCTTTATTAAATTTGTGTTTCAAATTAACATTTCCTATAAAAATTTACCTTATCTATATGATATCTGTATTAATAAGTATAAAGGATTTAAGTCCAAAATATGTTGATGCTGAGTTAAGTACATAGTGTCAGACTCAGAAAAAATAAGCAAACTTCAAAATTAAATGTATGTAGTTTACTGACAAAATTGTATATTATGATAACATCCTAGTTTAAACTGATTGAACAGATAATTTTTATACAGAATTTTTTTACCTTTATTTTTAGTCTCCTGGAAAATCAAGAAGACTTAAATCCTTACTTATCAGTACAAATATGCCCTAAAAAAAGTTTTTTTCTATTATGGCTTTCCAAAAGTGGATATAATTGCATTTGATAGAATTCTCCTCAATTCAATAATTATTTAGTTTAATAATTTTAATACTGATTATGGAATGTTGCAAAAGTGTCAATTTAATAATTAAAAAGTGGATTAGGATTTTTTCTTCATACATAAAGATAATAAATAAATAAAAAAACCTAGGTTGCTCCCTGGCCACTGGTGATTATTCTTATTATTCAATCTTTCAACTCCAAATGTGAAATTTTTGGCATAATATGGAATAGCCTGAATTATGGTGGTTCAAAAATCTTTTGTTCCCGCTCGAAAATTCCAACATTCTAATCAACCATTTGATATATTTGAGTGTATTTGAGTCATCCACGAAGAGTTAAAATCTGTTGAGTTGATATTGGAATAAAAATTAAATGAAATGGACTGATGTTTTCAGTTCATTGTGCCATCTTTATATTTGGGATGTTTGTCAGTGGCCAACTTAAAGAAATGACCGGCTTTATTTCGTTTAGTTAATTTTTATTTTTTAAAATATCTATTCTGATACTGATCATGAAATATTTTAATTACTTTACATTATTTACGAATGGTGGATTCAATAATAATTTTGAATTAATTGACTGAAATGACATTGAGCATAAATTATTATTTTTAATTAATATAATTAACTTATAGTCCAGGCCTATGGTACTTTTACTTGTAAACCTTTGGAGAAGTTCTGGAAACTCACCCCTCTATGTTTTTTGGAGTGCTAATCAAAAATTGAGTTTGTATCCTTCAGTTTCTCCTGAAAAAAAAAAAAACATAGGGGGAGAGGATGGTAGTGGAAGGTATGTTACGGACCCATTGTTCACTACCTTTAGGGTAGATTTTATTTTTTTAAAGAAGATTGATAAATATTATCAAATTTGAAAATGAGGGATTTTTTTTTTTAATTAGATACGACAACAGATTTTTTGAAATACTATTATTGAGGAGCACCATGTTATTTCCGCCAATGATGGAAGTTAGTAAACCTGGGAGATTAGAAATTTTATATTTAAGAGATTCAATTTGTTGAATGATTTCCCTAATTTTGAGATTTAAAAGCGACTTTTTAAAATTATGTTCCTTCATCCTTCTAAAAATATAAATGAGCAAATTCTCAGATCTAAAACTTTCCACTGAGATCTCTCTCTTATACCTAGTCGACTGGACTATTAGTAAATTAGATAGGAATGTATATAAAAGTTTATAGAACTTATTTTGTTAAAGAATAAAATATATTTTTTAAATATTAACTGTGCTAATTTTTATTCTTGTGTAGAAATTGTAATTATGTAGTAACCAAATTGTAAAAATATATTTAGGAAAGGGTTTATCCGAACTTTTTTTAGATAGGTTTGGATGTTATTTACCTCTTTGATGATACTATAATTATCGAATTGTTTTTCCAATGCCATATGTCATTTTCCTGATGATTTTATGGACTGAACAGATTGGTAATTCATTATTAATAACTATTTGGCTTCATTAAAACTATATAACATAATAATGATACATTAATAATGTCCATTTTTTTTAATTGGCTTAATATTTAAAAACAAAAATTGCAATTTTGAAGTTACTGACTTCCATAAACTATTTAATTTAATTGACTACTTAATTTTTTGAATAATTTGTTTCCTTCAATGATGATTAAGGGTCAGTTGATAAAATTAATCAATTTATCAAATTGGTACAGTCATGAATTTAATTTCTGTAGAATATAATGATTCCGAGAATTAAAGAATGTTCCTGGTTCTAGTTGACCATCGAAATGAAGTAGTTAATAATATTATAGAGCTTACTTTATCCTAAAACTGTAATATTATGTTATACTTTACAATACTATAATATCTGAGTAGGCTTAATCTAATACTGATCTAACCTAGCAACTGTTCATTTTCAATAAATAAATTATTTTATATTTTACTTGTCTTGATACATAAAAAGAGTTTGCCAATAACAATTCATTCAAATAATATTGCATGAGCGTACTTATTTTTAGGAATATAAGATTGATTGTCGATATGAAAAAAAAACTTAAGAATAACCTTGTGCATAGAGATAAGATTGGGAGGTTATACTAAATGAGGGGAAAGCCTTCTTCCTCTACATAACTTCAGACAGCTGTCTTGTAACAAATAGAATTTTTTTTAACACTTTAAAATTTACATTACATTCCTTTAATCAAGTATGCCTATTCGTAATTTGATTATTATTAGTTTTACATGTTTTTAAAACAAATATAGTTTAACCTGTGTATCATTGTTGATAAGATCCATCTATGTACAAATTAATATATTTCAATTTCTGGAATTCACCAGTCCTCGTCATACGATTTGTCTTTTTTTATTCTTTTCCCCATTGAAATGATAATTCTTTTGATTGTTTCCTCAATAAGCCTGCTTTTTAGGTTTAATGTGGTTCTTTTTAAGAAAAACTACAATTTTTCACTTCCTTATCGAGTATTTTGCAATTTTTTTTCTTCCTAATTTATAGTTCTACTATGCTTAACTACTGTATCATCTACATCTCCACTCACTGATTAAATTGAGTTAAAGCAGGGGGTAGAGAGGCACTAGATGAAGGCTACTTAGATAAAGTTTTTCCTTCGAATATGGCATTTGTACTAAGGCCATTCTTAAGTTGTTTACTAGAATACTACTTATTCATGTACATTCTGTCTTAGTAAGTGTTTGTTCATTAGTAACTAAATAGTTGTTTATAATAAACTTGATTATTTTATGTACTTTTGTTTTTTTTTATTAAATTACATACAAGTTATGCACGCAGAAGTATTCTTATAAGTTGAAAAGATAATGTAGTGGTTATCTTACAGTGTATACATACAGAGTTGGATAAAACTTTAGCTAATGTTGTCATGGATACAAAAAATTATTTATTAATGGTTCATTCATGAATAAATATTGTATCCATGACAATTTTAGCTGTAGTTATTTGTATATTTATAACTACTTTTTGCCCATCTCTGTATACATCTACAGTTTAAACAGGGAAATAATTTATATACAAAACTATTTATTGAATATATGTTGTATTTTAATGGAGTAACATATTTTATTTTTTTATTAGATTTAAATATAAATGTATATAACTCCTTTTCTCTTTCTGTAACTATTACCATCCTTGTTAAATTTACTAGCGACCTAAAAAGCTTGTGTTCAATTGAAATAGAATAGTTAAACTCAGTGTCATAATTTAATTTTAAAAAATTATATTTATGAATTTATTAAAATAGTTAACTGTCTCATGATTGTTCAGTGTTTATTATGTAGATATCTTTTTTTTTTTACTTTCTACAAAATGTATAGGGTGCTGTCTTTGTAATTGTAATAATACATGTTGTAAATAACTTCTATTTTATTTGGTTATTTCATTGCTATTTTTTTAAAAATCATGGTGGCAGGTAATAAAAACCAATAATCACCTGGTCAATACATACTTTTCTGAATAAATAGCATTACAAAAAAATGTATAAAATAGTAAATATTTAATTAATTTTGATATAGTCAGTTCCTATTCATAGTGTTTTTCATTTTATTGACGGATAGAGTTGTAAGGTTTTCATTACCTACCATTGATGATGTAATTTATAAATAAATAAAATATCTATAATAACATTATATACGCTTACATTATTATTACATATAAAATAATAAAATGATTGTATTTTGCAAAATATAAAGGAGATGGTCGAGGTGCAGTAAAAAATAGTTAACAACTACTGTAAATATCAGACGGCAAATAAATAGTGGTTAATTATTTTTTGTTCCTTTTTGACTGCAACCCCGATCATCTTCATATTTCTAGCTGTACAGCTTTTCAGAACATGGGAATATCAATGAAATTGAACTTTGAGTTATAACAAATTTAGGACAGAACTGCACTAGTGGATCTATATATGGGGCATGACCTCTGCCCCCTGGAAGGTGTAAACAATATTTTTTTCTTTAACACTGTTTTATAATTAATATATAATGTAGATATATAAAACAGGTACTTTTATTATTATGTCCTTAATTGATAAAAAGGAATTTTTTTTTAAATTTTAGTTAGACTGGGTGGTTTAAGAAGGTATTCAAACTAGTAGACAAATAGTGTATTATTAACCAACATTTCGCCACACTTTACAGGGCTAAATTAAAACAAAGTTGTAAACTACTATGTAAAATACACGTATTAACTTGAGCAAACATACCAAATAAACTCACTGTTTTGCTCATATGAGTTTCATTCATGACTTTTTTTGTTGCTTTCTTTGTTTAAAATGAAATGAAAAATCAATCTTTATTATGGGACACTTGGTCCGCTAAGAATAACAAATTGAGCAATTTCATAATTGTTCATCTGTCTATATTAGATGTTGATAAACAAAATTATATAAAAATAAAATAATAATTATATATAAAATTTAAACAAAATATGTTTATTTATGCAAGTTTGTATTGATATTTATTATTTTAAAGTTTACAGAAGATTGATAGTCAAGGAGATAAATATATAATTGATGTTATGGAGGAAGCTTTACGAATCGATATGGATAAGGAATTCCAAAATGAGGTAGCTTGAATGGTAAAGGATTTTTTCAAAGGAAGTTCTAAGGAAAGGGATGTTGGTTGTTATCTTATATTTAACACAGGGTGAGGGTAATTATATAGGAAGGTGTTATGGTTCTTAAGCATTGTTATATAAATAAACCAAGGTTTAGTCTTCAGAGACTGTGATATAGCCAACTTTGGTGGGAATAATAGTGAGAGGGTAACGTTTGGGAATACCAATTTTTTTTAACTCATTCCTGTTATTCTGTGACCGCACCC
This sequence comes from Halyomorpha halys, assembly GCF_000696795.3. NCBI lineage: Eukaryota > Metazoa > Arthropoda > Insecta > Hemiptera > Pentatomidae > Halyomorpha > Halyomorpha halys. The sequence goes on from NW_027110130.1 coordinate 747,291, forward strand.
TCAACCATCTCCTCATACATATTTATCACTTGTTTGTGCCCATTAATATATAGGCCATGTCTGTCAGATTTTCTTTTTTAAATATACCAGCAGTCTAATACTGAAAATTATTATATTCAATGTCAGTTGTCTCGCTGTAGGTTTTTAACTTCTTTATTTAATGACTTATTGAGACCTACTGTATCAAAGTCTTATAAAAGCCTTAATACATTTAAATGAAAGTTTCACTGTGATCAGCTATTAGGAATAAAGTGAGAATTGGCCAGTTAGGTTACATAGACATCTTAGTATTTGAAAAAGTTCTCTGAAGCCCATAAATTTAGTTCCAATGTGTTTAGAACAGTATTACTATTAGTATAAGAAGATAACTCTGATTGGGGCTGTTTGTAGCTAAAGGAGTTGAAGTGCTGAGCAACCTTGTATCTGGAGCGGCACAGTTATTCTGTAGCAGTCCCATAGAATGAAAACAACCCTCCCACAGTTAAAAGAAGTCAGTTACCTGTACAAAATCCCGTATGTTGTAAATTATCAGACAGGGGATAAACAGAGAAAAAATATAACTTTCACTATTCAATTTTTTTATTTTTAAATTTCTTGTATAACTCTTTATCAAGGAGGTGAATACCTACTCCATCATTTAACCTCTTCAGTTGTGAGTGTAGGCTATGTAATTCCTTTATTGCTAAATATTGTTCCTTAAGATATTCACCTTCCACAAAGTCACATAAATGACAATCAAGTTGTTTAGAGGCTATTGAATGCAAGAGATGTAAGCTCTAAAAACATTGAAAAGGCTTTGACAAAATTTTAAGTTCATTACTTAACTATTAATATATAATGTGTTTATAAATTAATCTATTACAATTAACCAATCAGACACAGCATTTAGAATTACAAAATGAGAGGAATTGTTTTTAAGGACATAAAATTCGCGCTAAATACATCGATTGCAACCAAATTTAGCAAAGAGGACCAATGCCACGATGAAAGATTCAGTCAAAATGTTATTCAATATTCTTTGTGACCTCTATCGATCACCATCTTTTTCACCTTACAAAATCAATACTTGAATACCTCTAAGCAGAAATAGAAGGAATTAAGATAATTTCTTGAAATATAATTTTAAAAATACATTATAGCTTATAAAGAGGGAGAAGTTGAAGTTTTAGGAGTAATGGTTTTAATAGTGTACAAATTGGGGAAGAGAAGGAGAAACCTGCCTAATGGACGGTTTTAATCACTGAAAAACATAATATAATAGACTTGCAACATAAGTTTTGACTAATATCAATGTTGGGGCCATGCTTAGGTGCAAGTTTTGGAACTAAATGTTAATACTAGAGCAAACCTTTACAAGGTCCCTGTACATTCAGGTGTACATTCATGGTTCTTGTGATAGAGACCTAGGAATGACTTGTTCTGGGTATTAGTCTCCACAGACTAAAGGGAATATAGGTCTATCGGGAAATAAAACAAATTTCGACACTGAGGTAAAAGCAATTGTTTTGACATCGGTTTGTATCAACCCTTACCTCTCACATGTATTATTTTTGACTCGTAATTGCAGCAACCCACGTCTCGAAAGAAGGGGTTAATAAATGGTTCGCGACCGTGTTACAGTGGATACTTTGCCACTTTTGAATTGCAGCCAATGATAAAGCAGATTGACTAGCAAAAGAAGCATGGGCGCTTTCTACTGAACCAGTCCATATCGTTCTCCCAATTTAAGTCTGAACTGGAAATATCAGTTCAGAACTCTATAAAACTACAAAGTAAAAGCCAGGAAAAAGGTGTAAAGGACTCCTTGAAAGAGAAATGCCTATGTATTTACTGAGAAAATATTTTGTAGTGTTACTAATGTCTGAAGGTATGTAGAAATGCGATATAAGCTAGAATAGATGGGGAGAGGGGTATCCGTAAGGGCATCTGTCTTTCGGCGTTACTGCATTGCTGGAAGGAATCAGTCTCCAGATGTTAAGTAATAGGTTACGCTGGAAGAGGGTACGAGTCTCCTGACTTGGCGGGTGGGAGGGTTAAGGGGAACCAGTCCTCAGAGCTTGCAGGAGAAAGGGAAGGATGTTGAACAAACAATTCCGAAAAAATACTTGAGATAAGTATTGGCTTTGATGACTATTGGATTTTACACTCTAAAACTCCTAATGAACTTGAGATAAGTACATGCAGAACTGTAGATCCCATCTGACGAGATTGATAAAAGGTTTCCTTTACGCTTCTTCGGGATTATACTAGGACATATCTTCGATTTCTGTAAGTATTTTTGGACCTTTTACTTGAGGTCCTTCCATTTTTTTTTAAACAACTACAAGATGTGAGGCCTGTTTCCCCTAAATCAGGAAACTGGTAGCCTTCGCTGGCGTAACTTTATCCTAATTATGTCTGACGACTGTTCATATTTATGGCTACGTCGAATGACTGGTTGCCTTTCGGTTACCTCCTGTCTGTTCTAGCATCTCTATCCTGGCCTATATTTTATTCTTACTTTCCTTCTAATAGTGATAACACTGAGTATAAGAATGAAAACGCAGTATCGATACCTTCTGAGATAAATCCTATTAAATACCTTCGATGAAATACTATAATTTATTATCTGTTCATACCTGCAAATGAATGAACGTTATTTTTTTCATAATTAGCTAAATGGAAGAAATTTCTATTTACTTCAACGTAAATCTGAGCAACTCCCCACTTTTAGTTCAACTTTACATTTGAAACAAAGGGTTTGGTATGCCATCCCCCTTTATTGCGCTAGCGCCATCCAGTTTGATGATAGACACAACTTAAGTTGGAACAAGACTATCATTTACTTTCTTGTTCCACTCTGTTTCAGTAAAAAGCATGGGGAATGAATTGTAATCAATATTTTCTGCGCAAATATAATTAAATAAATGATAATGCAGTAATAATTTTTATGGATTTTGTAGGGATCTTGCTTCCACGAAAATAGAGTTGTCTTGACAACGATTACAATTAAGTACGTACCGACGTAAGATTTTTATTATATAGAAATTTTTCTTCTTAATCATTTCTCTTCAGTGCAAGGAGCTCGATCCTGTACTGACTGCGCCTATACCAATCAATTCCATTTTTGTGGACCGCTTCTTCGACAGTGCTATCCCTAGTGTTTTTTTTGGCTTTCCCCTTGACCATCTCTTATCTACTCTTGTTTCATACGTTAATTTCGTCATTCTTTCCCCCTGCATTCTTTTTACATGACCAAACCACCGTAGCCTATTTCCTTCTACAGTACGTTCAACCATACACAATAGCAGTTTTTATGACTTTGTCACTTCCTGTTTTACCCTTTATTCTCCACAAGAACCTCTTTTCCAATCCTTGAAAATTAGGTTTCTATTTCTTGAGGTAGTAGTCCAGGATTCATTGGCATAGATCAGTAAGGGGATAAACTTAATCTTTTATTGTGCTTGTGTGAATGGAAGCATTTGTCGGCTAATTTTATTCTTTCTCGGACTTCTCCATCTATCCAGGAGTTTTTGTAAAGGTAGGTCCCTAGGTACTTGAAATCGCTAACATGTTCCAGCTTCTCTTCCTTTAGTCGTATTATTCGGTATCTTCTTTCTTTCCCTTTTCCTATTCTAATTATTTTGGTTATGCTAATGCTAATCTCAATATTTAACAGCTGCAATTCTTCTTCTGGGCTTTTGAGGTTGAATTGGAGATTTCACCCATGGTTTACTAATACAACTATGTCATCCACATTAGCTGATTTTCACAAATACAAACTTTTTCCAAATATTTTTGCACGAACTAACCTATAAAGAGAGGTATTTTTTTAAACCAAAATAAGATGGTATTGAAAACCTCACGCAGCTAATTAGCTACGTGTCTAGGCTGATTCAAAATCAAGCTTAAGAAACGTCGATCCAACATAAGGTAGATTTTCAACTGTCATGAAAACTTCGCCTTGTTGTAGTTTGTTACCAGGGTCGAAATTTGGATGGAGACTTACGATTATTGTACACAAATTTCTTAACGCTCGAAAAATAACTTGTTCATAATATTTGGAAATTCTTGGGATGCGTAGTTAGGTCAGACCGAGAAGAGTCCCAATCTCAGGAGTGTTTTGAGCCAACTTAAAAATAATAAGATTCTTGTAACTTCTTAGCTTTGAGGAATAATCAGGAATAGGGACAACGAAAGAACTATATGCCTCGATGCATACAAGTTGGATGTTGTTAAATTTGTAATGGTCGACAGACTGGGTGTTGCAAAAGACAGGGTTTGGGATGGAGTGGAGAAGGTTGCGATTTGGGAACCTGGCCATACAACACCATCAATTGGGGGAAGATGTAGAGGGTGCAGGATTATTACTCTCTTAAAGTATTATGAAAGTAATGTAGTTTTAGAAGATGAACAAAAATGTCTTAGCTTACGTTCGTGACCGTTTTTTCCAACTCGATCGCTTTCATAACTGACGATTCAGGGGTCCAGTCGCAATCCTCAAATGCTTTTATGTCACAATAAATAACTTTTCCTCCTCGTTTATTCTGAAATTCAATAAGTTTTTTTGCATGTTCTGTTTCTTCTTTTGAAAAAAATAGAAACATGCTAAAGAAACCTGGGAGGGCTAACATGGGATGTTCAAAGTGATAGGCCTGCAAAATAGATAATCGTTATGAGCTCATATCGCAGCTTTCTAAAACCCAGGTTCCAAGATGACGGTTATAGTGTTAGTAACGGCTGTCGCAGTCACTCCCATCGTAAAAATTGAAATTTGCTGTTGTGATATTATTGTCGTACTTAAGGATTTACTTGATTTTTGGTAATATAATAATGTGCAGGAGTGATAGCTAACTACCACATGAAGACGCCTTTACTGTAAACTGCCAAGCTATTTAACCTCAAACACAAATGTTATAACAGTAAACTTGTATGTTTCCTGTTTGTTATTTGTCATTCCGTCACACTGTTGAACAAGTTATACTATAACATTGAGAAAAAATGATATCGCTGTTTTTTTTTACGCCGATAGTGAACCTATCCTCACTAACATTTGACCTTTAATGGTCAATGAATAAAGATAACTAATGTTTCAATAAAACAAACAATAACTGTCACCATAATAACAAACATGAAACATTAAAGTTCATAAGCTATATGTAAAGTAGGTCTTATCTGGCTTATAAGGTGTGATAGTTCACTGTAAAAGGGTCTGTATATGGCAGTCAGCTGCTGCCCACATGCAGATAATTGATAGCACTACCAACTGAAAAAAAATCCTGATAGTACGACGGTACTGTCCTAACAGCAAACGACTGCAACTATCACTATCCACGGAACTTGGACCTTTAAGCCTAGGTTTATACTGTGGCGTCCAGACGCGGTGTTTTTTTCTGTTTGAGCTATTAAGCTGGTACCACAGGAAACAAATGGAAGTGTAGTTATTGGGCGCGGCAACGTCCAGCATTTTCTACCGACGTTGTTGGCGGGCCGCCGTCCAAAAGCCCCATCACGACGTCCAACCGTCACAGCCCTTGTATTGTATTTTGAAAATGAGTGGTTTTTAGGGAATAAAATGGGAGGACAGGCTGATCCAGCTGGTTGAGGAGCAGCTAGTACTATGGGATCAATCTCTTGATTTTTTTCAGTACTTCTTCATTTTATCATGGAATCGGAAAAATTACTTATGGTGTTTATTGTCGTTAAATGGGCAAACTGTCATTACTCAACAGCCCTTCTGCTTCTCATGCACAATGTAGCAACATTCTTTTTCTATCCATGGTGTATGCACAAGAGATACTGGTTGGTTTGAAGCAAATTCTTGGTATTTTTCTCAAATTGTAGAGGGGGTTCGAAAACGCTGCCGCAACCACAGGGACACGATCACCCGACGTTTTGTTAAAGCAAGACGCAATAGTATAAACCTAGGTTAAGTTTCAACTAATTAGATACTTCTACTATTTGTTTTTTTAAAAGTACCATACCATTGACAAATAGGCATAACTCGCGTAAAGTTCCTGGTTTATTTGTTGATTTATTTGTTTTTCACATTCCGAGTCGTAATTACATTTTATTGTATTGCCGCAATCGGCAAAATTTCTTGCAAACTTGGCGCTGTAACCTGGTTTTAATTTTGTTAGGCATTTATAAAAATCAGATATAAATATTGGTTTCAATGCTAAATTCATCTTACACTATCGATTAGCACATGTTATTGAAATTACAGTTAATTAAACTAGCACATACGTAGTTGATTAGTTTTCAACAAAAAAAATTATTTAAATTTATTTATACTAATTATTTCATTTAGATAAGAATTAACAAAATAGTGGCTTAAATAAGAAGCAATTTCTATGTAGGGTAAAGTCGTGAATTAATTTCTATTGGTTGGCAACATTGGCCCGCCAGTTGACCTAATGAGACTGGGCGACTGGAATATTTGACACTAGGGCACGGTCTTGGCGGCTCTTCGTGTCCTATTCACGGGATGTAGGTCTTCATCGATTTTTTTTTTCGTTGTGTACGTTCTTAATTGTATTGTCGTCTTCCTTTTGAAAATGTTGATCAGGTTAAAAGAATTATATGTGATAGATCCAACGAACAGGCGTTTCTTATTCATCACAACAGGTATAACGCCTGGAAATACAACCCCCAATGGTTTTTAAAGTAAGTATTAAGGGGCGTTACCATTGTATTTTTATATTCTAATTTATTGTACTCCTGCTTCCAGACCTTTGTTTATAATATATTTTCTTTTTTAAGGGACGTATATAATATAGTTGTAAGTAACTTTAAAATAATATGTTTTGCCATGCTAGCTGATTTTTTTTCCTTTCTAAAATGCATATTAACGCGATATATTGTATGTTTTGAAAATTATTATTGTTAGGTTTTTATTTAAGCCTATATTTACGATTATTTGTAGCATTGTTAGCTAATGTCTACAGTTTTCTCAGCATTAGTAGTTTCCAGTATCTAACATAGATTTAGTTGACGATCAGTATTTGATTTGGATTTCTTATCTTTCCTTATCATATTGTTTATCACTTTAAACTGTTGTATTTACTTTTTATTATGCTAGGGAATCCTTTCCTTTATAAAACTGTCAACTAGATGATAAGAGATATCTTAGATTCTTTCAGTGCATTGTTTGATTTTATTGACTGATACATATGCATTTTGTATTACAGGAGGGATGGATGAAGTTATATGATGACAAGTTGGGCAGAAAGAATGCATCGCAGAGCTGCTACATTTAGTAATGTCGTTACTTCCTGTGGCCAACCCAATGTACCTTATCCCAGGAGACTGGAAAAGTTAGTAGATTTGATATTTTCAACCATTCATTCAATAAGTTTATTTATTTTGAATTTTATATTTTTATTGTAAAAAAAAAAAAAAAAAAACTTATTCATTTAACTTTAAAGGGTGAAATTTGGTGTTCCACTTGAAGAAGTATGCAAAAAAGATATTCCAGGACCTTTATTAGTAAGTATTCCATGTCCATTATTCAATTTCCTGCCTACCATATCTGTAAAGAATGGACTGTCCCACTTTATTTGTCATTCATGTTTTTTTAATGACTATTGTAGTGGATCATTTGTATTTCAACAGGTTCTCATATTAAAACTGAACAAAGAAGCCCCCGTGAAGAAAGATGTTTTTCGTGCACCAGGTCACCTTGGTAATATGAAGAAACTTATTCATTTTCTTCAAACTGGGCGTTTGGTTAACATGGAAAAATTCTCTGTTTACACAATTGCATCTGTTCTGAAAAAGTTCTTAAGGAAAATTCCTGGTGGTATATTTGGACGTAACAATGAGCAGCAGTTGTTTACGATAGTTGAAATGGAAAATGTTGAAGAGCAACGTAATGAAATTCAAAAGTAATTATTGTTTCCTTTCATTTTTTATCTATATTTTATTCGAAAAATAAATTAATATTTTACAAATCAAAATATCTTATCGTTTGTTTAATAATAAATTCTTTATATTCCAAAATTTAGATACAGTTAATAAAATTATTTAATTTAAATGTTATTTAGCTTCATTAAATTTTCATGATGTTTATTATTAATCATGTTTTTGCCCTTTATCATTGTTTGTTTTTGTTATGAGAAGATCTTTCTCTATGAAAATATTGATTAATTCATTGTAAAACCAACTTCGAATGTGCTAAGGAATGTAAATTCCTTCATCAAGGCTAAAATTAGGCCACCTTTTGCCATGATGAGGTAATGGACATAATTATTCTCTTAAGCTTAATTAATGATTCAGTGGAAGATGATTACCTTACGCTGCTGGACACAGCGTGTTAGTAGATTGAAAAAAATATGCGATGTTAAATAATTGCTTTATAGAACCTTATTAAATTTTCTTCAATTAAGAATATTCCATCAATTATTTGAATTAATATAAATTTTTTAATAAAAATAATTATTATTTAAAAAAAAAAGTAAAGTGCATTATAAATCTAAAAGGAAATGCTTGTAAAGAAAAAACAAATTTTATTCTGTAAAATCGTCAAATTTATTAGTAGTGAAAGGACATTATTCATAAATTTTTAATTAATGTTTTGGTTTAGTGCATATAAATATGTTTCCCTGCTTTTTTTTCAGTTTTTGTTGAAAAATCCTTCCTTTTAAAATTCACCTAGTAGAGTAATAAAATGTATTTTAGAATTACAAAACTTTTTGATACAAGTAATTAAGTTTTTTTTTTTAATTTTCTATAATTTATTTTGTTATATGCTTTAGTCTATTTTGTTTCTTTGTGAATCCTCTTTTTCTAGTGATGGAAAATTTTTTACAATAGGAAATGTGTTTTGGTATCTACTTCATGAGTTCAGTCTTTTATCTCGAGTATATAGAGTCCCTTAAACTGTCAATCTTATAGAATCAATATTATTAAACGTGCTTCTTGCGTGTGTCAATAAAATTTTATCAGTGTTCTGTCGGTTACTACTTTGCTTTCTTCATTGATGTGTCTTGTCAAAGAATTAGCACTTCCATTTTTTTTTGTATATAACATTTTAAACAAATATATATGATATACCAGTTATAGGTGTCAACTCAATGGTGTTTGTAGGAAAACAATTTGATTGTTTAAAATATTTTCTCTCATTATATTATAATAAGGTCATTTAAATTTTATATCTTAAATACAGTTTTATTATTATTTTTATCACTATCTAATAGATTATATACATTTCAGCATTCATTATTAAAAAATCTTTCATGTTATAAGAATTATTTTTTTTTTTAGTAAAACAAAATATGTTAACTAATAAAAATATATTCTCATTTTATTGTAACAATTAACTGTATTTGATTATGAGTCAGTCCATAAATAATAATCTCCATAAAACTACCAGTTAACTGTTAATCAATTGTTTACATTATAAGTTATTTTATGTTTAAGCATACAATATTGGTTTAGTATTTCTGTATTCACGTGCAGTAATATTGAAGAAGCTTCGGTAAAAATCAAATAATTTTGATTTCTGTCGATTTAGTCAATCTATTGCTGTCAATATTATTATGACATTCTCCCCCTCCTTTTTTTTTTTTTTATTTATTTATTTATTTATTTATTTTTTTTATCTTCCTGGCTATTTCAGGCAAATGAGGTGTCAGTACCAGTGGGGTCTTATGCATTGGATTTATGTATAACAATGCTGCCAACTCTTTTATTTATTGTATTACATGTACAGCATATAAATGACTATGATTTTCTCAGACAGTCTTTATATTGATGAAATTTGCTACTGATTCAGTAATATTAACCATGTATGGGACCCCTTACACATTAATAAAGCCCATGGGTCCATTATTAATATTAGATTAAAAATTTGTTGAAAGGAGTAAACAGTGAATAATTTTAGTATTTATATTGATGAGTAATGATAACATTTATCTATCTTTATTAGGTATCACTAAAGACAAAAACTTTGAATATTAAACAAGGCTTAGCCCATAGAAGAAACATTGACAAACATTTTATGTGAAGAAAAATTTAAATATCTCAAAATTTCTACCTTAAGCAATTAAGTGATGAAGTAATGTGCTTAACACAGGAATAGTAAACTGAAGATGAGCAAATAAAAAGAATATCATTTCTTCTTCGTTAACCAGCCCATGTACCTTATGGTGTGGGGATAGCCTTGATCGATATCTTAAACTCCTCTCTGTCCATTGTCAATTTTCTGACTTCACAAAGAGTGATTCCTTATTGATTCCTTATCCTGTTTCTTGCGAGATCTGACTTAAGGTCTTCCCACTTTTCCTTGGTTGCCCGCACGGTCGTTTTTATCAGTCTTCCAAAATACTTTTTTGGAATCTTTTTATTGGCAATTTTTTTCCCATAAAACCATGTTAATTTTTATCAATGAATATTTTCTATTGGCGGTTCCTCTCCTGTCTCTTCCCTTATTCTGTTTGTTTCTCATTAAGACAAATCTAGTTTTACCGAGAGCTTTCCTCTGGAATTTAATTTCTGTGACTTATATACAGCTTTAGAATTTTTTAATAAGAAAGAAGACATTAAAAAATAGTAGAATATGAGCTTGAGTTCCAAAAAATATATCATTTCAAAACTCCCATAGAGTTTTGAATCTTGATCTATTTCTTTTTTAAATAAAGTTTTCTATTTTTTTTTTAGGCACTTGCGCAAATCTTCGCTAGATTCATTTATTTTCAATTTTTTTTTTAGGTTAATAACTTCACTGCCTCAGTATACTCAGCGGTTATTGGTTCTTCTCTTTGGAACATTTCGAGTGATAGCTAGTAATGCTGAAAAGTTCAACACTGGAATGACATCTGAAGCACTCGGCGTTTCTGTCGCCCCTAGCTTCTTTCAGAGTTGTGTTTCAGATGGGAAAACGGCCAAAATGGAGGATGTTTTACGTTTCAAAGTAAGTTTATTAAAAACATGTATACATATTTATATATTTAATAACTGACTTCAGTACATGATCTTTATCTGTCCTATGTAAAAGAATGATAATGAGCACATTATATGACTTATTTATTGAAAAGTTCACTTGCACGAAATGATATATGTTGCTTAGGGTGTTTCATTAATATCAATGTTTTAGTATTTGTTTTTGATTTAAAATCCTCAAAATAAATCCAATCCGGAGCTCTTAATAAAAAGTATTATGATAATATAACTGATATTAAATATTAGGTACATATATGAATATATAGTTGAACCTCTATTTAATGAACTTCTATCTACATAAAATCTCAACATACATTTTTTTTTCTGAAACTTTACATGTTTCATACTAAACAAAAATTTTATTGAAGTTAGATAACCTCTCTCTTTATTAATTAAATATGATTAAAAAATTACAACCTATTAATCTAGAAATATAAAAGATGAGGTGTAGATAGTTGACCGTAGATTAATGATTGGAGAAGTTTGTCGGGGGGTGGTTGACTGTAGATTAATGATTGGAGAAGTTTGTCGGGGGGGTGGTGGTGAGTGATTCTTTCCCTTTCTCCATATACTACTTTTTCCTATTGTATATATATATATTTAGTATAGGTATATAAGTTAATACTCACAATGTAATTCAGATATAAAACCACTCACTATTTTGTACTATTCAATTATCAGTTATCAATTTTTATCATTTATGATTTAATTCAATAATTTGTATAATTCTAAATTTGTTTGTATACTATTCCTTTTCAATTGTATGTTACTCTAAATGTTGTTATCTCTTTTGTTCTATAGCCCTGATGAAGACCTGAAACTCAGGTCGAAACGTCGGCATAAAATAAATAAATAGGGTTTTGTTTATTTATGTTGTTCTTTGCTGACCGCACCCCCTGACAAACTTCTCCAATCATTAGAAATATAAAACATTGAAATTTCATTATTTAAAAAAAATAAATAAATAAAATTTAGAAGTACTCAATTCTTGCTTTTGAAAACGATGAACTTTTAGAATAACTTGACTTAGTTCAAGGCATTAGCCAAAATTCAGGAGAGTTAAATCAAAGATAATGGTTAGATTATGAAATTAAATCTAAGATAAGGTAAACTCCTATAATAAAAAACATTTTTATTGAACCTGGTTCTATTAAGTATTGTTGTAAATGAAGAAAAAACAAAACGGAAAATCTAAAATATGTTTAAAACCAAAAAAATAAATAGGGTTATTTATATTTTATATTTTCTTCTATTGAAATTCAAATAATTTTAGCTTAAGAGCTGAATTGATGTATAGTGATAAACCGTAAATTGAACTAGCAGAAAGTTCATCTATAAAAGAAGTAGTGGAACTATTCTGAACTTAGATTGATTTGAGCTCTGTATATACCCCTCCCCCCTCTAAAAAAAAAGTTAGATAAATAGATCCTTTGCTCCTAAGTTATAAAATCTATATTTTTATTTAACATGTATATGCACATTTTATATATAAATAATCACTACTATTAAGTACTTGATTCACGGCAATGCCTTATTTAGATGATAATTTTGACTTGGGATCTATGCGGTCGATTTTCCGTAGTAGAGCAGCATTGCTCAATTTAAGTGTGAAACCGTGGACAGCTGACAGTATGGATAACTAACTGCCCAGTCTGTAACTCCTATGAAAAGGAAAAGACATCTTTCACTTCTTGGGACATGTTCCAAATATAGCGAAATAAGATTAAAATATTTTTGGCAGGAAGAGTTTAATTGGTTAGTATTTGAGGGAGTAACTAGGGATGGGATATCGATATCGATATCGAAATATCGATATTTTGTCTCCGAGTAACCGATAATATCGGAATATAGGTTACTTAAAAAAAAAAAAAATGCGATTTTGTTACTAATATCGATATGGCAAATTAGGAACCATATTTCGATATTTTGTATAAAAGAAATATAGATATTTTATAAGAAAAAATAAAACATTTTATGAAAAGCTAAAAAAAGGAATTCGATATTTTAGTTCCGATATAATATCGATATTGATATTGCCAACCGATATCGATATTTTTCTTTCGATATTCCATCCTTAGGAGTAACGCCAAACCACAGTTGTTACAATTGCCTTGTTTCTTTAATAGAAATACTGTAATGTTATTTTAAACCATTGACTTGTTAAAATCATTGTTTTTATAACCTATATTTTATAAGTTTCATTATTTATATTTTTTTAGTTAAAATTCCACACAAACTTTAACAGATGGATGTTTTTCCTTTGTCTATATGTGCTTTTTAAATTGCTATATGGATCTATTTTTTTGTAAATTTTTTAAAGAAATAAATATTAATACAAAAATAAAAAAGTATTTAATTCTAAACATTTTTGCTTTAAAATTGCACTTAAAAAAAAATTACTTCAATCCTTAACATTTAATTATATTTATTTCTAGTATATTTCTTTCAGATTTGTATGTTAAAGAACTAAAAGTTGTAATTCTTCTATTTATATATTTTCAAGGAACCTTTAAGCCTAATATACGTTGAGGTTTGACTGTATATTCACTAAAAATAAATATACATATATTTTTATCACATATAATCTAAAATATGTATAAAAAAAAATTATTTAATTAATTTATTCTAAATTATCCCTATTTGTGAATTTTAAATTAGATAAACAAAATACTCTCAAAGTAAAGCTTTAAAAATCAATTGTTATATAAAGCTGAATTTGTAGTTTTGAAATAATTGAATAATGTCGAACGAATTAATTTGTCTAATAATGTAAATAAGGGATTTTGGTTTATAGTTTGCTCTTGTAAATATGCAACTTGTATATATTTGCTTATTTGTTCTTGCTCATCCAATATAGGCTGAAGTTCATGTAAGTGGTTTATTCAAGTGAAGCTTAGATTTTACTTTTTATTACAACTTTTGAGTATGCATGTTTATATATTATATGTTCATATAAGTAATTTGTTAGTTTTGGTAACGCATGTAATTTTATGTTGTTTGCTTGTTTAAATGTTCGTACAAGAAAGATCATTTTTAAGAAATTTTATATTTGATAGTTCTACTAATATGGGAAAAAAAAAGAAATGTTCTGATTTATAGTAATTTTATAAATGTATCAAAAAGTGTAAATTTTTATGAATGTCTAATGATATATATATATATATATATAAATAAATAAAAAAAAATGAATTTACTAATGAAATTATACATTTGTAAAAATAATAGCGAATTTCTATAAAAAGATAAATGCTCTTCTGATAGATTTTTTTAATTTTGTCTTTTAATAAAAAAAAATCCATGTTTCATAGTTCATTGAAACATTCTATTAATTTTTGCTTCTGAATTTACTTATTATTATTTCGGTTGTATCAGTGAGGAGTAAATAATTATAGCAATTATTATTGTTAGAACCATTTTTATCTTTTCACCATATAAGGGAGGGATTAATTTTTATTATCTTCAATTTTATTTAATTATCCTTAATGATGGTATTTAATGTTATAATAAAAAAAGTTTTTGGAATGAGATGGGCTGAAACATGGCTACCACTCGACCTTCCAACTACTTTTTTTATTTTTAATGTATTTATACTATTTTTAGAGAACCACTCGTGCTCCCAGGACAGGGAAAAGTAATTTTAACTCCATCAGAAATAAATAAACCCCAAGGAATAAACTAAAAATTATTAAAAAGGACATCAAGCCCTGGGGTACCTCCAGCCGTAGATGCTATGGAGAGGAGGTCATACTGATTAGGCTCAGAATAGGTCTACAGAAATACCCATATTTCATGTTACACCTCAATAACTTAGGATTAAACCTGGATAATTCAAAAACTCTTAGAGACAATACAAAAATATAACATGGAACAGTAAAAAAATATAATAAAAACTTAAAATTAAAATCTGTACCACTACAACCCATGAACGGTCAGGGGTCCAGTACTTTGTAAGGAATTAAGTGTGGCTTTCTGTCATGAATGGTCACCCATTCCAGGCAGTCACACATCCAAGTGTTAACCTTCTTCAATATCGCTTTAAGGTAATTAAAGGTAACATTGCAACAGGTATATTGCAAGCACCTAAACCCACTTGGCTACCCAGGATGTTGTTTATACTGTGGAGATATTTTTATATATATGGAGATGTTGAAATTGTCAAAAATGTGAATCGTTGCCATGAACAAAACATAAACTTCGGCATAAGCATATAAATGAGAATAAGAAATATGAAAAATTAGGTTGTTATTCTATTAGAGTTTGTGATTATTAAATTGTGTTAGGATTAGATATTTTATGTCTACGGAGATGGTTGAAATATTATAAATGTGAACAGAATATATGAATATCAATTCATATATAAATATGAATTAATATTATATAATATTATTATATAATTAATATAAATATAATAAATATATTTAAATGAGAATAAAAAATATGAAAAATTCGATCGCTATTCTATTAAATATTATGAGTACATATGGATACGAGGATACAATTATTTTATTTTGTCATGATTAAATGTTTTTAGATGAATTGGTGTTAAAAGACTTAAGTTTTGTATTATAATCTTTAGATAATAATTATATAAAATTTGTTGGCAATTTCCTAATTTTTATGCATAAAATTGCATTTGGGTACATTTTATTAATAAAAAACATTTTTAAATCCATTTAAACATGAGTTGAGTATTTATGTGATTTTAAATGTTAAAATAATTTTTTTTAATAGTTGAATTCGATGATTGTAAATGTTGCAAGACCATGGCTAGAGGAAGTCCATTTTTTACCTCAATGAAAGTAATTGTGAAGGCAGCATTGGGTATATGTGAACTACAAATGCATATAACATTAAAATATTCATCTATTCAACCAAACTAAGCCACCTTACCAAGTGTATTGTAATTGTCTCTTGTATCGCTTGGCAAATTAAAAGTTTATTTGGAGCGTTATCTTTCCAAGAATCTTTTTGAAATTAAGAAACGATTTCTGTTCATCCCATTTGCTTCTTCTCATCGAATAATTGAGTTACTAATTGACTAAGTTTATAATATAAATTTTAGATTAGAATTAAATAGTTTTATTATTAGAAAAGTATAGAAAGTGTAAAATATATTTTAGATATTTTTGTTTTCTATTTTAATATTATTAATGCGTGCTTATTGTATGTACAATTTTTTTCCTTCATTAATTAACTTTTGCATTTTATTTTCTTAAAGCATGATAATATTTGATTTTTAGTAAGTAGATTGTAAGTATTTAAATATGAGATGTATTTAATAATGTAGAATACAGTATTTTTTTTAAAACAATTTCATGTATGTTGTATGTATTTCATGTAGGTTGCCACACGGATTATGAAACTTATGATTGATAATTTTGGTGCGTGCAATCTCTTTGGCCGTGATAATTATGAATTCTATGCTAGAATCACTGGAAGAATATTGAAAGTTGAAGATGATTGGATTTTTAGCTTCAGATATCCTCCTGATCTCTCATCTCGTAAGAATCAATTTATTTTATTTTTTTAATTGATTTTTATTGTTTTTTAATATTACACACATTTATAAATTTATTGTTCATATAGTAGCTAATACGATGTTTTTGGGGTTTTATTTATTGACTAAATTATAAATTGAAATTCTCTAAATTAATCCAATTGATGATATTTCAATGGCCAACTTAAGTAATGCTTTACCTAATAGAAAATAAAGGTAAATGGAAATAAAAATAGTTCTGTGAATTGTGATATGTAAATATGAAGAACTTTATTTATTAATTCAGATTATTGGAAACGAATATTTTTGACGTGACATTTTATGGGGTAAGAGTGCAGGATTTTCTAAGTATGTAAATGACCAGAACAATACCCTTTATCTAATTTTTTGTTGTGCTATAATAAACAGGGTACTCCTTCCCCCCTTCCCAAAAAAAATAACAAAGGCTAACCCTTAGGAATTTTATTGGAAATATGACCCAGAACAAAAAAATTCCTATGAATATGTGCCAGCAAATGGAGTCTTGACCAGTTTTGAGAAAAAATACATAAAAAAAAATCAAAAAAAAAATCATATGTATAAATAAGGTGTAGATAGTTGACCGTAGATTAATG
>NW_027110130.1:764416-769051 GCF_000696795.3 Halyomorpha halys
ATTGTATGTTACTCTAAATGTTGTTATCTCTTTTGTTCTATAGCCCTGATGAAGACCTGAAACTCAGGTCGAAACGTCGGCATAAAATAAATAAATTATTTAATAAAATAATTTATCTTATAATTTCAAATAGTGATGAAGGTCAGAGGTACGGTCAAAAGATAACAAAAATAGGTAACAACTATTTGCTGATGTTTTGCCCCAATTTTTAGAGCTTTATCGGTGCTGCTCAAGTTTAGAGCTATTGAGACTTTAATATAATACAAGACTAAAATATTACACGGTGATCAATAAGTTTTGATTACTCTAAACTTGAACAGTGGGGCGAAACATCAGCAAATAAATAGTTGTTAACTATTTTTGTTCTCTTTTGACCGCATCCCATCTTCTTTATTATTTGAAAAAAAAAAAAAGTGTTATTCCACAGTTTTTTACTTTCACTTACCTATACACGAAATATGTAGTAAGGGAAAGAATTGTGATCGTAAAACTTTGGAATTCAAGTTTTTGACGGAAATACTTGTTTTGAAGTCCCGAGAGTCCGAAAAATCTATTCTAGCAAAATAGTGGGTGAACAGCTTAGCTCAAAAACAAAAAGTGATGTGAAACTAAAGTTACATATTTAAGGTATAAAATCAACTGAAGGGAAGTCCCACTATATATTCTATTTTTCACATTTTTTCCGATTTGTGGAACCAATAGCAGATTGATGAATCGAACGCAATCTTGAGTATGTTGTGGCAATTACTAGAAATGGGGTTTTACACTTTATGTTTCTGGACAAGGTTAGTTTCATGTCTGTTATATTTTTCTTTTTTTCAAAACTCCCTAAAACTAATTTATCTAGAAATATTAGGTTAGTTTTGAATTCAACATTTGCCTGTCATTTTAATAATTATGTAAAATCAGTCAATAACCTGAGATAGTTTGTTTAATATATTAAACTGATATTTTTCCTATTTCATTCCCTAAAAGCGTGTTTTCAGTATTTCTTTATTACCCTCCCCCCCCCTACCTAATGGTGAACCAACCTATTTTACAAATTATACATTTCATTTAACTGTACTACTTGTTGCTCAAATTATATAACTGCAATTTACATGTATTCTGTATGTATTATATTTTTTCAATATAATGAAAAAAGGAAAAAAATAAATTTCACGTCTTTATCCCATCATTTTTACTAGTACTTCAATTTAGTCTTCTTCAATCACTTTTTTCTCTAAACCGCACTGAATTTTTATATAAATATCCACTTCATAAATTTTGACCCATTTTTATTATTCCACCTCATTTGTAAAATAAAATATTACACGGTGATCACTATAAATTTTTTTATGTAATTGAAAGATTTATATAAATAAGGCATTATTTTTATAGGTTATTTGCCATTGGATAATGAAAAGACTTGGCTTCAGTATGAATGTGACCGATGGGGGCTGAAATTCAATTTGGAAAGTAAGCTCTTCTAAATATTATTAAAGTTTTATTTGTTCGTTAATAATTAAAATTACTTTTTATATAATCTTTACACTTTCTTGAGAATGGTTATTATTGTTTAAATAAAATATATTTTTTCCAATTTTAGTCTCAAAACAATTTATATTTCTTTGTAAGTCCGACGTTTCAGCTACCCTCAAAGACAATCTTTCATCATATCATAAAAATTTTAAACTTATAACAATGTTATTAATAAATTATCATACCTTAAATACAAGTTTAGAACCAATTTTAAAAAAAACTCTATGCAGGCTATTCTGTCCAGGTCATTAATTTCAGTCCACAATTACCCTATGAGACATTAAAACATTAGGGAATTATTAAAGCCCAAATAGTTCAATTTCTTTTTTATCTAGTTTCATCCTACTTCCAATTGGTTATTTTTTTTTTTTTTTATTAATTATGAGTTTATTTTTTAGTAATTTTTAACTACAAGTTACTTGTATTTTAAATTTATATTTAAGAATATATTATGTAAATAAGGGGAAATAAGGAAGTTTGTTGTGGTAGTATATAAATACATCGCTGCGGTATAGCATTTATACAACAACATTACAAGCTGCAGTAGGATTACGGCCTGAATGCAGACTGATAAGGGCTGTCTGCAGTAAGTACTGGCGAAGATTAGAGTGATCAAACTTTTGTTTGATCACTGCTCTCACCCATGACTGTTTAAATTTTTTTTTTGGGGGGGGGTTCTGCCTTTCAAGGGACCCTCACCCATCCTCTTATTTCTACTAACTCGACCTCGGCTTGAAGACGTTCATCTCATCTAAGATTAGAATCGGAAGGTGTCATCGATATGCACATATTGACCTCCCGGTTATCTATGAGTGACTATTTTTTTTCTCTTCATCTTGCTTACTTATTTATGTTTTCTCAACTACTCAAGTAGTGGAAAATTAACTTCTTTTTTTTGTGTGTGTAAAGCAAATTCTTTTAGTTTTGTATATATATCCAAATATTTTTTTACTTCACATTTTTTTTTTTGTAACAACAGAACAATTCTTTTTTTTTTTTTATTTCATTTATTTATATTTTTTATTTTATTAAGTTGTATATCATTTGGAAGGAATTTTTTTTATCATTTCATTTTCTTTATTTTTTTTTTTTTTAATGAGATTATTTTCCTCTGTTTTTTTTATTTTTTATCACCCGAACCAGCGATTATTTACTCTGGGAGGGGGGAAAATAATTGTTTTTCAATCTCGAAAAACCCCTCACCCCAACGGGAATCATATAAATTTATTAATAAGCAATCCTTTGCTTGTGTCTAATTACCTATTTGGTCAATTCTTCATATTAAATTAAAAATTAAAACTTTTAATCACAGTTTATTTTCTCTATTATAATTTATCACAATATTTGTAATCTTCTCCACACTCAGTACAGAGATTAAATTTATTTATATCAACTATATTTTGGTTAAATTTCTTATTTTTTTACTATTAGAACTCATATTAAGGTTAAATATAATTATCAACTTTAATTTTATACCATATTTTTCATAAATTAATTTTACTTAAAATCTCTGCATAGTGTTGATTCAGTTTTCTAGTGTCAGTTTTAAAATTCACTGTATAATTAATGTTTTATGATATGTAAATGGAGTCAAGTATTTTCATTTTGAACGTATTATTCACTTTTTGTAAAATCGAATGTATGCTGGTTTTTTGTTGCATGCTGCACCAGTGCTGTTTTATTGGGATCCTTCTCCTTGTTTTTTAAATCATTACAATTTTGATACATTCTATCAGTATTTAACGTATGATAATTTATTATATATATTATATTTATTATTGTTATTTGTTTAAAATGGTTGAAAATCATATGTATAATAAAAGATTGTCCTTGAGGATGGCTGAATTTGCAGATACCTAAGACTTATAAAGAAAAATAAATTGTTTTAAGACTAAAATTAGATAAAATTAATTTTATTTAAACATTAAAATTAATGTTAAATTTGCTCATTAAAATAAAAATTATTTCTATATTTTTGCCTAATTTCAGCCATGTCACACCAAGAGGAGAGCCAGTCCACTCCTGCTTTAATTCACTTACCGGATTTAGAAAATGGTGCTTCCAGCTCATTGGGTATCATCCCAGAAAATAACCTGCTTGAAAGTTGTACAAGGCTGTCGATTAGCCTAGAAGAAAATGGTCTGTTCAAGGTATTTTTATTTTTGTGTCTGTATGTGTTTTTGTGAATATAAGATGACAGATGAGAGGGGGAAGGTTATTTAATTCCTATATTGTAGTTGTGTTATTATGTTTTATGTATACAAATTTTATTATCATTCACTGAGCTGGTAGGAAATATTGTACAAGATTTGTATGTATGGTTGTTAAACTACTTATTTTTATACAAGTTTTCAACATATTAATGTTTTATGAGTATTTGATTTTTTAAGTAAAGTTATTAGAAAACCAACCAAGAAAGTTGAATTACTAGCTGTCAGAGAAATGAACATAGGAGAGTGGCATAACAACTAAAAAAATAATGATAAGTTGATTGTTTACCGTGAATAAATGTATGAGAAGATGGGTGTGGGTGCGAGTGAACACAATTAAGTAAAACATATTTATTAGTACCAACGTTTCGGCCAGAATTTCAGGTCTTCATCAGGGCTAAAAACAAGATAACGATCATAATGAATAAATGGGAATACATAATACTAGAAAAATTAAAAGATAAAAGGTAATATAAGTACGTAGATAATATTGAAGAAACTATGTTATGTAA
This sequence comes from Halyomorpha halys, assembly GCF_000696795.3. Classification (NCBI taxonomy): domain Eukaryota; kingdom Metazoa; phylum Arthropoda; class Insecta; order Hemiptera; family Pentatomidae; genus Halyomorpha; species Halyomorpha halys. The sequence goes on from NW_027110130.1 coordinate 768,660, forward strand.
GTATTATGATAAAGGCAGCATAAGGCTTAAGAGCCAAGCATCACTAGCTTAAGAAAAGACAGCTACATTCTCAACTATTCCTAGATGTACCCCATAGAGGCTGAAGCGATGAACTGTTTCAGCTGGATAGGATTTATTTAAAATAAAGGACCAACAATTATTTAAAATCAAATAAAAGGAATTTTAATAGTTTTTACTTATTTTCATATCTAAAGTATAGTTTGAAGATGACAAGTTCAAATAAAAAGATTAAATATTAAATAAATTTGAGAATTTTTATTTTTAATTATATATAATATTATAGACTCTTTGTCTCAGGGCGAGTTTCTAGGCAATCAGAACACTCATCTTTAATAACACTTTTACTTAATTATATGTTGAGCAACACTAAC
>NW_027110130.1:769101-795334 GCF_000696795.3 Halyomorpha halys
AATTTTTATTTTTAATTATATATAATATTATAGACTCTTTGTCTCAGGGCGAGTTTCTAGGCAATCAGAACACTCATCTTTAATAACACTTTTACGTTTAAATAGGACACTTTTCTTCTTAAAAGATTATTAGTTAGCACATGTAATTATGTTTAATTTATAATTATATGTATAATATTATAGACTTTTAATCTTAGGGAGGGCGGGTTTCTAGGCAATCAGAAGAGACACTTTTCTATTGATAACACTTAAACTATATTAATTGCTATTGCACAAATGTATTAAATTCTAGGTAGGAACAAAACTAACCAATTACATAATCTTCTTTTGATGATTAATGAGTTTTGATGTCTTCTTTCCCAAAATGTTATTCTCTATAACAGTGGCTTCCAGTCCTTCCTGCTTCCAGGAGATGGACATCTTCTCATCAGGCAATCCAAACCAAGAGTCTTTAACTTTGTGGGTGATTCTAGATGTCTTCTTTTTCAAGATGTCTACCAGTGAGAGAGACCAAGGATGTTCAGGCCCTCCTCCATCCGGGAGCTCTCATCCCTCTCCCGCCTAAACAACGAATGATCACGAAATCAAACATCCTGTCCCTAGGTGTTCCATGTAAACATCGATTGTAGCACAACAGTTTTTTCAGATGATTTTCTTTATGAATATTTTTCTTTAATACTTATTCTTGACTTCTATTTTTTCTTAAATTGTGATTTCAATTATGATGGGAAGATAAATAAAATTTAAAATGTCTGAATCTGATCAACAGGGCCGCGATTCAACAGACTTCGGGAGGACACGCGCCGCCATCTTCTTTGTTTTGAATCACAATCTTTTCCACTCCATTTTTGATTGAACAAAATTGGTTTGCTTGCTTTTTTGATTTAATACAACAAATAAACAATACTTGAACGATATATAAAATAAAAACCATTTATATATAAAAATAATTATTTCCTCATAAAAGAGGATATTACAAAACATTTGGATAACCTCAAGCTTACAGAGTCACCCTTGTGCGGATTCTGCAATGCTGAAGATAAGACAACATACCTCATTATATGCTGTTGTAGGGCACTTTTCTTTCTTCTATATTACTTATGTTCCTATATCTTTTATCTTATTATTTTGTTTTATCTTTTAATCATTATGTTTGTTATCTTGTTTTTTGTCCTTAGCCCTGATGAAGGCTTGAGATTCTTGTCGAAACATTGGCACTAATAAATAATCTAATAATCTGCAATTGAAACTGTTTCTCTTCCAATATTCTTTATTTATGGTTACAATTTTCCAATAAGAATCAAAATTAAGAAGTGTTTTACTTCAGTAATAATAATGTATGTACTTTTTTTTGTTTTTGGTGTAACCTTCATACCTAGTAAAGTAAATAGTTTACATATACAAATGTAGATACTTATGTACAACAAGAATAATGAAAATCATTTACATAAATTAATAATGATAACTAAGCTGGGCATGTTATTTACATTGCTCACAATTAAAAATATTGAATGGAATATGGTCCGAGTGCGGTCAAAAAAACTCAAATAGTAGATAATTATACTATTTTATTGAGCCAACGTTTCGCCCCACGTTGCAGGTCTTCAAAAAGATACAAACACTATAGTTACAAAAAGGAAAAAAAAAAACATAAGAGTAAAATAACAATGGGTATAAAATGTAAAAAAGTAAGATATAATAAGAAAAATTAAAGGTTGTAAATAGTAAATGAAAAGGGTAATAGTAACAGATAGATAAGAGAAGAAATATTAAAGAAAGTACAAATAAAGAGATGAAAAAAGAAAAAAAATACAAATCAAATGATGAGACAGAATGCATACCTGTTTTGACGGCAGTCAAAAACCAAGTGACGGTTGGTATTGGGAGGAATGGGGATGGCAGTTATGCCACAATAACGAAAATAATTTGTAAAGTAAACAAAGTAAAAAAGTATTTAAATTAGGTGAACAATAAATGGTAATATACATAATAGGGAAAGAAGAAATATTAATAAAATAAAATAAAAAAAAGATAGAAAAACAAAGGAAAAGTAAAGTATAAAATAATGGGATACAATGTGCGTAAGTGATTAATAAACAAAATATATCAAATGAGCGGGGATACAGAAAAGTGTAAAATATAATAGAAAATTAATAATAAAGTAATTAATATAAGTACACTTAAGAAGATAACACATGAATATAAATTAAAAGATAAATACATGATTATAAATGAAACAGGAAGGATAGTGAATATAAAAATAATTTAAAAAAAAATCCAATTAAAAATATTCTGCATATTTAACATTATCTAACAGTCAAAACTATACATCATATTCGGAAGACAAGTACTCAGATCTAAATTTGAGATTTTGTATTACAAATAGCAATTTTCAATTCAATTCTGTGGGTGCTTACATTTTTTCTACATTTTCTTCAAATAATTTGGGCTTATATTATTCAATTTGGGCATTTCTGTCCTTTTGGTAGGCGAGACAACTTGACAGATAATGATAGCAATCCTCCAATGTAGTGTACATGTACATCCATGGTGGTGTACATGAGAAATGCTATACTGTAACTTTTCTTGTCAATTCTATATTTACTCTGTTGATTGTGGTTTTTGTAAATTTCTATGTTTTTCTTTTATTTTTTCCATGTAATTTGTAATCTGTAAAGTTGTTTTTATTTGTATTTGTTGTACTTTTCCTGAATTTTTATCAAGAAATGTTATAAGTAATTGTCTTGTACCAAAGAAAATATTCATGTATTTCCAAATTTTGGCTCCGATAAAGCATACTCAATTTTAAGGTAAAGGAGAAAGAAATCATTGAAAATGTTGATTGTGAAGTGACAAAGTGTCATGGGTATTTAACAATTAAAAAGACGAAACGTATATAAGAGGGGGACGACAAATGTGTAAGAAAAGTTTAAGAAGTGAAATAATACGTTACAAAGTGGGTGGAAAAATAAAAAGGATAAAAAAAAAATTATAAAAATTACTTTTTTAATAAATTAACTATTTGTGAATATGTTAATGATAAGTTGTGCTTGTTGGTTTTTAAATTGAGGGAAGAAGGTTCTGATTGGATAATCTCTAATTTCAGAGATGAGTCTTTTGTCATGGTTACGAACTGTAGCAAGTATAGACGTTTTGTCGAAATCAAAGGAATGATTTAAAGAAAGAGAATGTTCCGAAAGTTTAGAGGCTGAATGATTATGTGAGGAAACAGAATATTTGTGTTATTTGATACGGTCTTTTAAGAGATTTTTTGTTTCGCCTATGTAAGCAGAATTACAATTAAGGGTGGAGCAAGGAATGCAGTATACAATATGTGATCGGTGTAGAGGAGGGATAGGGTCTTTTAGTTTAGTGTAAATATTAGATAGTGTGTTGTGAGGTCAGAAAGCAATACAAAGGTTAGGTATAGCAGAACGTAAGAGTTTTTGAATGTTGTCGGAAAGAGGGGATGTATGGTAGTGATCAGTATAAGGGGGTAGAAAGGGGTTGTGAAGAATTAGGTGAAGTGGTGAGACAATTTTTGTAGTTGTATAGAAGTTTATGAATGATGTGGAGTGGGAAGTTATTAGCTAAGAGTATTTAATGCGGTGTGTGTTTTTTTCATGGAAATGAGAGTCAGATAGGGAAAGGCCATGGTGAATAAGGTTTTTGGCTACGTTAATTCTTTGATGGTAAGGATGTTGGGAGATTATCTCTCATAATTATGAATACTTTTGAAACACTCAAAAATTGAACATTTTTTTAAATAAATAAAAATAATATATTATGTAATATTTTTTAATATGATATAATATATTACATGTTAAAAAAATAAAATATTAAATATGAATACATACTTTTGAAACACTCAAAAATTGAACATTTTTTTAAATAAATAAAAATAATATATTATGTAATATTTTTTAATATGATATAATATATTACATGTTAAAAAAATAAAATATTAAATATGAATACATACTTTTGAAACACTCAAAAATTGAACATTTTTGAAAGGTGATATGTAAGAAGATGGTCAGGGTTGCGGTTTACAACTATTTTTGTTTCTCTTTTGACCGCAACCATGACCATCTTCTTATATATATTTTTGAAAGGTCTTTACAGTTTTACACTTTACTGCACTGTCTTGCTTCTTAGCTGCCATAAAGTTGCCTCAATGTAAGAATATAGGCTGTTAATATGTAATGATTAAGAAAGGTCCATTACCAATGAAAATATAATTGTTATTTATGATTTTCGGTGAATTTTTTATGCTATTTTTTCCTTAAGTTAGGCTCGGATAATACAGAAACTCAGTTAGTCTAGTCGAGACTCTACCATGTTAGATAAAAGCATAAATACTTAACAGTAAGTTGAAGAACTGACTATATAATAGATCTTATACAATACACCTTCTTAATTTTAATTAGTTTATGATAATAATGAATTATTTAATTCAATATGATTAGAAGAGTGTGCTGTTCTGGGATTAAGACATGCCTTAGGTTCTCTGAACGTCTGAGATTTTGTTCAGGAATGTATACTGAAAATAATGTAGCCATATTCCTAAGACTCCTCACTTCTAAAGTCTTAAATCATGGCACAATGGCTGACTATTGTACACATCTTTAGATCAACTTTTCACTTCTGAAACTTTTTTTAGAATTAACCTCTTGCATTGAGATACTGCAAAGAATGTTTGTTTTTAAATAATTTTCTTATAAGTGGTATGTTATAAAATTTTACTTGAAACAATTTTCTGATATAATAATTTTATTAGGGGTCAAGCAGATCTTCTTCTAGCAGCCATACTTCTGGAAATCATATGACATTGGAAGAACTACGTGCAGTTAACAGATACGCTGAAAGCACTAAGAGTTTATCATATCTTCCACAGGTAAATTTTTATGCTTTCATTTGTTTGAGGAATTTTTGTATAAAAAATTCACATTCATTGAAAATGAAAATTTTATTTAAAGGATTGTCCATCATCAGCTAAAACCATTTCTATCTCTCTGACAAGTTGTGTATGTTATGTCAAAAAAAAAAAAGTGTTCCTTTATTGAGATAAACTAGTCATTGAGCCATTTTCACCAGCTGTAATGTGCAGCTTAGAAATTATACGTTCCATTAACACCTTGACTACCACCGGATTATATCAAAATGCCACTTTTTAAAAATATTTTTATATAAATTTCAGCTTTTTGTTTAGGAAAAAATATATTAAAAAATTTTATGTGAATCAGTTGAGAGAAATATCGCGGCTATTGCATAGGGCAAGAAAAAAATGCCTGATTATCTCTTCTCTGTGCTGCCACCATTCTGTCTAATGCTCTTGAGAAAGTTGGGTTTTGAATGAATACTGAAAACTTATAAAAATGTGAATTCCAATATTTAATGTTAATTAATTTTAAAATTGAATTGAAATACTTTTTAAATTTAAAATTATAATCAATACAATGTGTTGATGGTTGTCTGTAGATTTATATGTGGAGAAGATGGTCGGGGGTGCAGTCAGCAGGTAACACATATTTGTATAAAAAATTGTTTATTCGTGCTTTCGTGCTGACTTTTCGACCTGAATTTCAGGTCTTCATCAAATAATTTTTTGTTTATTTGCTGATTGCTCCCCCTGACCATCTTCTACACATATAATCAATATATACTTTCTCTTAGAAAAAGTGAAATTAATACATTTATAGTTAATAAAATTTGATAATTAGGTTAAAAATTGAAAAATACGTATAATCAAGAATTATAATTTTATTTATAAAAAATCATTGTAGAGAAATAAATTTTATAATTATATATGACATATTATACTAATCAAATTTATAATAAAAAATAATTTTAACAAAAATTTATTTTATTCTAACAGAATGCATTATACAGTTACATAAAAATCAATAAATAAAAGTGATTATTAAAAAAATCTATGTAAGGACTAATATATAAAACTACATATAACAATATATATTGTATGTTCAATGTTTGTAAATGTAAACATGTAAAATATTCATCACCATCATCATCATCATCATTATAATCATTTTATCCCCTTTACTGCTTGCGCAGTGTGGGGTTACAATTTGCAGAGTCTGGACCAGATATTTCGTTCTTGGACTGTCTCCCTTCTCCTACTTCAGTCCATATCCCGCCTTCTGAATGCCTTCTTAACACTTTCCTCTCAGGAAATGTGTGGTCTTCCTCTTGGCTTGTTCCCTCCATTCAAGTCTCATATGTCTTTCTGCCAGTTCTTTCCTGATCCATCCGAAGGTGTCCGAACCATCTTAGCTTGTGCCCCTCTAGGATGCTCTCAGCCAGTTTGACTCCGAGGTTAGTCCATATGGTACTGTTCCATACTCTATCTTGTCCTGTCCTTTCCGCCACCTTACAAAGGTACCGCATCTCCATGGATTGGATCCGGCTCTTGTGTTTGGAGGTGAGGGTCCACAATTCGGAAGAGTAGGAAAGAATAGGGAGGAACCTCGATGTAGATCATTATTTTAGTTTTCTTGTCAACTCCCTTTTACCCAGGCGACTCCTTCAAAGCAAACTAAATATTCTTCCAGCTGCACTGATTCTTTAAAAAACTTTCTCATCAATGTAGCCGCTTTTGTTGAGATGAGCCTCTAGATATTTGAAATTCTGCACCTGCAGTCTTTCTCCGTTCTCTCTGATCATCCTCATTATTCTTCGGTTAATTTTCATGCTTATCGAGGCCATTTCCTCTTGTAGAACATTTATGTTGTATTGGAGGTCTCGGTCGTTGGAAGCCAGCAAGACCAGGTCATCCGCAAAAGCCAACACAGAAAATTTGATGGGTTGTAAGTTCCTGTGTCCTAACTGAAACTGTCTCATTCTAAGTTCAGCTTTCTTTATTGCTTTATCAAGGACTACTATGAAGAGCAGCTGGCTCAAGCAGCAACCTTGACAAGTACCTGATTTTGTCTCGAATTCCTGTGACATGTGGTTCCTTGTTTTAACTATAAAGACTCATCACTGCCTAGGTCCTCCCTCGATCAAAGCCTCTATCTTACAGTGCCTGCTCTATGTCTTCCTTTCTCACCCTGTCGAAAGCCTTATGAAGGTCCACAAAGCAAACCGAAAGTCCTTTATTCTTTTCGACAGTCGTTACCGTATTTTTTGTATACTATATCGTTTGTATATTATACCGTTATTTTTCACATTGCAAAGATGAGATCTTGCGTGCTTCGTTTTGTTCTGGAACTGAATTGTTTATATGCAAAATATTTGTAATGAAAATATTTTATTATTAGCGTCATTTATAAAAAAAAAAAAATTGAATAATTTAAAATTCTAGCTGTTCAATATAATCCAGTCAATGATAATTATTTTTTTAAATATACGACATACCGTGCCTGGTTCGTATTTCTCTTTTGTCTGTGAGTGTTATTTTTTGTTTACCTGTCCCTCAATTATTAATTAAAAACTGTGATCAAAATTTTAGATTAAAAAAATTCATCTAATAACATTGTGATTAATAAAATAGATATTATAATGTATAATATAAATGGTGGTTTAAATTATCTTGATATGTTTTTACATTAAAATATATATATTGTGGTTTTTATACAAATGATTTATATGGAATAATTTTAGGATAGTTTATAATTTTATGTACCATTTTAGATGTTGATTTAAAAATGGAAGGGAGTCCAAAATAACATTATATTGATAATTAAAGGATGGCAGAAGTTTTAAGATACATTTTTTTATCTTTAACAGGTGCATGAGAGACAAACAGCTCGTATGAGAACTAGATCTGAATGGTTTCTTAATCCTGGATATAGAATGGCAACTTCTATGGACAGTGATCCGACTCTTCATGTTCTTAGGGGCTCAAATAATGTCACTTCATCTGGAAATATTGGTATACTACTGTTATTTATAATTAAGTCTTTGGATATAAAATAAGTTATTTTATATTTCTCAAGCCTTAGTTTAAATAATATATTTTTCTCTATGATCTGCCCAATATATATGTGTTTTTAGTTTAACACAGTCTCTCTTTAAATTCTACTTTGAATTTTCTATTTGTCCTATATTATAACTTGAATTTTTGTGTTTAAATGTTATTGCTATGGTTGATTCTTTTTTTAAATCAATATTTTGTGCATAAATCAATATGTCAAGTAAAATAGACTTTTTGCTCATTTAATCTAATTATATAAAAGGAAAAAAAAAAAAACCTTTACCGCGACAATCTATGAAGGGTCAGGGGTCAAGTACTTTGTAATGAAGTACTGTTTCTTGGAAACGGTTGTGCATGGTTTTGTTCATGATCACGCTCTACCGCTAGGTTTTTTCCCCCAGTTAAGAGTACCCACTTTATACAGGATGGGTATAGTATACCCTAGGAGGACCCAAGTCTGGAAGTTAGTAACAGTACCTTACTTGCTGACCTACATCGTACCCTAAAAACGTTGAATGTTTATTAAACACAAAAAAAAAAAATATATAATAAATTGTGCAATTTATGAGATTACTACTAACAGTAACATAATATAATATTAAATATACTATTTATATTAAAATTCATTTGTTCACATTACAACTAATTTTTTTTTAACAATAGAAATCTTTTTTATAATCTATTTATTGTTATAGACAACTGTATAAAAATATTACAACAAGTAAGTTTGCTCATTAGTGTTAAAATGACATGATACAAACATGTGGTGAATCTACCTATTGATGGAACTCAAATAACATTTCTAGAAGAGAATATCTCGAGGTCATCTTCTTTTCAGATGCCTAGGAGGATTATTAGGTAATGAAGAAGCCTGGTTGGTGGTTGGGAAGTTTATCTTGGAAGGATTGGTATCTGGTTATGGCCAATCGGTAACATATAGAACATTGAGGCCTGATGGATAACTTGATTTGTGACAAAGTGAGGAGCATTAAGGATTTTACAAAGGATTTTGGACTGTAAGGATTGGATTAGGGATGGATTCAATGGTTTATTGGACCCCCAATGTCCAAATAGGCCTTAGTCAGGCCTATCTACTTAACTTCATGTAGATCAGTCTTTCGTAATCATGTCACACTTCTAATTGATTAATTAGAAGTTTAGACTGTTTGTCTAATGAATGTTTAATTGTCAGAATCAACGAGCAGCTTTCTGTCTTTTCAGTCTTGTATGAGGATTCCATGTAGTTCGTTTGTCCAGATGTATTCCTAAGTAATGGATCTGTTCGACAGGAATAAGTGGGGTATTATTAAAGCATACTGTGGGGCAGGCGGTCATGGGTTTACAATGAAAGGTTAAATGTGATTTGGTGGGATTTATTGGAATTTATTTTAATCCTCCAGTTTTGGCACCATTCTTCAAGGGTGGTGATGTGGGATTGGAGGGTTTGGGATATAATGGAAGGAACATTATTCACTGACATTAGGCATGTGTCCCTGGCATACGTAGTGAGGATAGTGTTAGGATGGGTTGGGATGTCATGATAGAAATTAAATTTATTTTTCAGTTATCTCAAAACTCCTTTATTTTTGCTAGAAGCTTTTTTTTCCAAATCATATGAAGTAATTGGAGCATATTTAAACTTAAAAATTTCTGAAGGAGTAATAGCATTTAATACTTAAAAAACCACATCTAATTATAATTTAATATTTTCTGGTTCTCTTCAAATTAATATTTTCTAAAAAAAAAAAAAGATTATAGAAGACCAGTAGGAAAAAAAAAAAAAATGCTGCGATAATTGAACACTTTTCCAAAGACAATTTAGAGCTAATAATGTCTTTCTGTACCGAGATTAAATTATGTCTTTGTAAAAGTGGTGAAGGAATCTACTGCAAATTTAAAGAGGTTAAATTAAAAAAAAAAAAAAAAAATGGATTAAACAAAAATTCTGGCTATTCAATTTTATTATGGATCAAAATCAAGCTTTAATCTTAAAGGAAGAAGAAGATGAATATTTTGAAGTATTAAATGCTTTTACTTATTCAGAAATTTCAAAATTTAAATATGCTCTTAATTATTTCATGGGATGTGGAAAAAAGCTTCTTGTAATGTAAAATTTTGTGATGTATAGTTTCTAATTTTTGAATTTTCAGGACTATTTAAAAAAATTGTTTAATATAAATTAAAAATTTAATTTAAAAGCTTGTTTAATTTTATTGGTGGCTGATCATTTAAAAAAAAAATACATAATTTATAACGTGAACTACTGAGTTTTAATATAAATTGTATATATAATATTGTATTAATGTTTATTGTAAGTTATTAAATTATCTCATTTATGGGGTTTTGTATATTAAAAAAATTTGTTTAATGTTATTTAAATTTACTCTGTGGACTCCAAGTAGGTTACTGAAAAGTGTTGATTCGAATTGAAAATGATATAGTAACAAACTAAACAATGGAACAATGTAGTAGAGATAACTGCTTTTGGTTTAAACAAAGGTATAGTCGTCTTAATTATTAAGTAAAATAAAATAAAACCTATATAAACCATTAAATGAATTTTAAGCTCAAAAATGAAATGAACATTAATTTTATGTCATAAAAAGAAATATTATATAAAAATATAAATTATAAATTAAACAGAGTTACTAAGGTATGATAAGATCGAAGAGGCGAAGTTCTGAAGAAAGCGATTTCTGGTTGGCTATACAGAGTTTGTACTACAGACCTGAAATCGTCCTTGGTGTTAGAAAAGAGGAAAAGGTTTTCCTGCAGCTATCCCTCCTATCGAGAATAAGTAAAGGTTTCCTGAGGAAATAATTTTTGCCTCCTGCTTCAGTTTGTAAAATAGCATTTGGGCAATTGGTATACATCACTCTTGCTGTTTTAGTCAGTGCTGAACTGTACTTAAGGGCGAGGCCAATTGTTGGCAAAATTTAATTATAGATGAAACTATTGAAAACAGATTCCAATATCTTAAAGGTTTTTCTGAATCACCTTAAAACCCGATTCTGCCCCTATGGTGATCGTGGTGGAATAATAGAAAATAAATTCACTAAATAGTATTTACTCATAAAAAGTAAATATAAAATTAAATACTGGAAGATTATTGATTGACCGTGTGTGAAGATGAAAGGAATATGGTCCGGGTGCGGTCAAGAAAAACTCAAATAGTAGAAATATACTAATTTAATTCGGCTCATTAAATTAGTATATTTCTACTATTTGAGTTTTTCTTGACCGCACCCGGACCATATTCCTTTCATAAAATTAAATGTTACATATTTATATAAATTATAAGTAACAAAATAAATGTATAAAATTAAAGTCTTTGTTAGTAAAAATGAAACAAATAAAATATTATAAAAGAGAAATAAAAAAGAATTATACTAAATAATTGATTAAAAAAAAAAATGAATGAAAATACGGTTTCTTCTTTAATAGAACAAAATATGTCATGATAGTAAATAAAGAAAGCCTATATATGTATATAAATGGTATAATAAAGGCAGAAATACTGTAGAAGGTAAAAATCTTGATGCTGTGTGAATAGCAGGAGCTCGTGGCTGTGGCAAGCCTGAGAGTAGACTGATACATAAACATAACAAATGCAGTCCAATATCCTACACCATAAACTGTGCTCAATGCTTTTGTTGCAAATAAACAGTGCACTTTACTATTAAACAACCTATTTACTATATATTAACAATATACAATTAATAGATGGATTCCTTTTCGATATAAAATGAATAAAAAAATAAAATAACTTTCAATCTTCGATATATAAAAAAAATAAATACTAAGGAAAATAAAATGTTTACGTGTATAAACAATTGTTATATATACGATATGTATTTATTAGTGGTTCATTCGTGAACAAGGGTTGTATCCATGGAAATTTTAGCTGTAGTTTTATCCATAGCTAAGTTTTGCCCATCTCTGGTGGGAATATTTGAGGGATGAAATTTTCCCACTGAGAAGGGGTGAATATTTTCATAATTCTAAATCTCTATGATAAAAACTAGATTCTCCTATAAAACTTTTACTTGGCATAAAATCTCTAGAAACAATAAACAGTAAATATATTGAATTTTAATAAATGTTTATTTTTTTAATAAATATTTGCCCTTTTTCTTATTATTATCTTTATATTAATAGTTATTATTTATTTTAGGTGGTACTGGATTAAGCGCAAGTGCTGAATCTGTTTCAAAAAGAACTTGCGTCAGACGGAACTCGAGTAGATCACGACATAACAGGCCATCGTCAAGAAGAAACAAAGAGAATGGCAATAAAGGGCTACAAAGACAAACTGCTGTTACCGACGGAAATCATCAAATACAGATAACACTAACATACAAGCCGAGGATATAGGACACACAGGAAAATTTTTAACTTGTTTCATCCTTTGTCCTCTGAATGGTATCGGTAACAAGCTAATCTGTAAATAACTGCTGTGGACAGTTATGAAATTATACTTAAGATTGTGAAAAAAAAAAAATTAGTGGAATTTTCTCTATTTTCTTTGTAATTTTATATCTGATTAAAGAACTCTGACAGAAACTGAAAATTAACGAAATTCACAGGTTGTATAATTCAAATATGATATTGGTACTTTTGTGGAAGTGATTTAAATAAAAAAATGTGATTCTTAAACGATATCTTTATTATAAATGGTCAATAAGTCAACCAGCTCTCTCTGTTTTGATCTCACTTATTTTTGTATCGACTCTTGATGACTTTCAAAATGAGAACTACACATCGATATCTATAAATATATAATATTAATCAATGTACCTGGTTATGATTAGGCTTAATGTTTCCGTCAATTATTTATTTATTGTATAGACATTTTACACGCTCTTCTATATCTTTATAATTTTTAACCGTATTTATGATAGAATTATTTTCAAAATATAGAGTATTATATTGTGTGCATATGAAGTACTCAATGAATTATAAAGCAATATTTTGATTGTGTTAAACGGATAAAAATTTTATTTGCTTTGTCAAATTTGTCTTCGAGTGTTGTTTTATTATAGGATTTTTTGTGTTTTCAAGTGTTATTAGTTTTTTTTTTATTACTGATAAGAATATTCACTATTGCAGATTATTATCTGTTTACTAAGCATCGAACTAAATGATGAAAAAATATTTTATTATCTGATTATTCGTTTAAATTGTGTATACTATGTTATTTATAAAAATATGTAAGTTATTTCCTTTGTAATTAGACTAAAATTTAAAAAAATATATCATTAATTCTCTTTTTAAATTTTTTTATAATACAGTGGAATCTTGATCTTTGGGTTATGTTTTTATTTACTTTTAAAGAATTTATGTGAGTTAAAACATAACTATAAAAGTAATTAACAGTTATTTAAATATGAAATCAAATATTTTTTATGGCTTTTTAATTTAAAAAATGAGAAAAAAAAAACTAAATTTTATTTGATACTATAAAATTGTTCTAATATAATTTTTTTATAATGTGTAATGATAAAAAAAATACAAGTTTTATATGTTAAATTAGATTTATTTAGCTATCAAATTATTTTTGAGCTTCCAAATGACAAGGTTTTATACAGACCGCAATTTTAAAGAAAACCTTATATCTTTTTGTAATAAAATACTGACATTCCATTTTATACTTCATAACTTCACTTTTTGACTATCTTCTTATACATTTCATACAAAACATAGTTCTTGGCTTTTTATAAACACTGTCTTAAATACTAACCTTTGAGGGAATCTTTCAATTCCTAAAATATTAGAGCTATATTCAAATAGTATCCACAACAGACTCTTACTTAGTAATTTTTGGTTTAAGCTTCCTATCATCTGTTTGTGCTGACACATGAATAACTAATGTAAACATTTTAATTTTTTATTGTAGATTTAAACTGGGCTTGATAATAACTTTACAAAATATAAACTTCTCCAAATATCGCTGCTTTGGCTTATTCCAAAACCAACTAAGTCTGTTTTCAAATTTGTATATATTCAGTTAACAATGTTAGTATCTAAACTGTTAATTAAAAAAAAACATTAAATTTGAAAATGTACTTGGTTGGTTTTGGAATGTAATGCATCATATTTACTAATATGATATAATCTTGTATCAGTGTTTGGCTATGCGTAACAGTTACAAAATCTTTCTTATGTTTAAAACATGCTTTTAAGAATGATCATTTATGCAATAATTGTTTTGTTTTGTTTAGGATCATACTTGTTTCAATAGAATAAAATTTAAAAAACAACGAAACACATACTATTTATCTCTTCCTGGTGAGATCACGAAACCTGAAAATTCAAGGTTCTACTGTACTTTAATAATTTTCCAATCCATTTTAATGGTCAGCCTGAAAAGTAACCCACTTCCCAAAAATATTAAAATTATCCTAAAAAATAAAATATTTAGAGATTTAAAATTAAAAAAAAAATTACTGAAATTTTAATTTAAAATTATTGTATTTGTAGAATGATACAAAAATATTTAAATGTAATAAATTGACAACAAATCTTTTATAAAATTATAATTAATTCTTTTAATTTCTTTTTCTAGATAACAAATTAAAGTGATAAATTATGATTTTAATATTTTTTCACAATTTAAGTCAACTTTGGATACCGCATCTGGTATTCAATACTTTGCCTCTTAAATTTCTGTGAAAGACAATGCTTTATTGCTTAGATATTATGATTAGTTGTTTGTTGTCTACTTCTCATTTTTTATCAATCTTTATAAGAAAAATTACATAGTGAGTCGTTTACTACACTAAACATAAACTCAGATAACTTTGTAACTTTTTTTAATGTTATTAGATTCCAATTTATTTATCTATAGAAAGTTAACATAGTATGATTTATTTAATTTAGTTATGATAGTATGATTTTCTTTATGATTAAAGTCGGGAAATGGTTTTATCTAAAATCAAAAATACTAATAAGATTGATTAAAGGATTAATGAAGATAAAAGGTAATTAGACTGACCAATAGTTTAAATAGATTGGAAAATGCTATGTATTAAATAAAATCTGTCTGTTTAAAAAAAAACTCGGTATCTTTAATAATTGTTTCCTCTTTTTGTTCTTTTAAAGTATAAGTTTGTTTTTATTGGAATGTTTAATGCAATAACAATTACAAATGATGATTTTGTTGTTGTATTGTCTTTTTTACAGGTTTTATCATATTGGCTCGTTGGCCGATTGACTGAGTTCAAAACAGCGATGTTTACTCATTAGTATTTAAAGTATAGTACTTCCTACTGCTATGATTAAACAGTATTTACATACTTCCTTATTATTAGACAATTTGTTAAAATGAAGAATTTAGAAGTTATTTTTAATGAATTTACTTGTGATTCAATCTTAAAAACTCTTTAATTGTCTGAATTTGAAATTTATAGGTCTGATAATTTCTTTCTGGTTTATGATTTGTAAATTTAAATGTGCTGTCGAACCTCTATTTATCGAACATGATGGTTCCTTAAGAAAAATTATTATATATCTTTAATATATTAACTAATAAAATAATTGAAATATTTACAAAAACATATCTTTAAAAAAGACATTAAATTATAATATATAAATGTTGTATAACAAATTTTAAGGATGTTTATCTTTTCCATTCTGCTATGCTTAAAAAAAAATTTTTTTTAATTTTTGAAACCAAACTTAAATTTATATTTCTTTGCACCATTTTTCACGCTTTTTCAAGTCTTTGAACTTGTTTGATTTGACTCAAAGTGATAAAAATTTTTGTCAGCATCCTTAATATATTTGAGCATAATTTACCATTCTTTATAAACGAGCAGGGCTTGTCTTCCAAATTTTTTTTTTTCTTACCTACATGTTTATATACCTACTAATGTTTTTATTTATATATTTATTTGAAAATTAAAATTTTATTTAATGTATGGAAGGTTCTATTTTAAATTTAAATATAATGTTCGATATGTAGGGGTACCACTGTACTTCTTAAAATAAGAATTACTAAACAAACAAAAAAAAAAAATTAAATAAATAATCGAGTTTTTAGAATTATTTTATTTTATACTCTGGCACTGGTGACTTGTGCTTTCTCTAATTCATAGTTGATCAAAAGTGGTTTATATTAAAAACAAAAAAGTGTTTTTCATTGTGATTGTATTTAGCTATATGGTATTGTCCAGGGTATGAATTCTTGAGATTTTAATTCTTCGTCCTGATTTAAAATGAACTCTAAAATTGTGAAAAGTTGACGATTTTGTGCTTTAGTTTTGTTAAGCTTGTTTTTTAATTGGATAAAAATTAAATATCATATTTACTTAGTTATGGTTTTGTATGTATGTATTTAAATATAGTTTTATAAAAAAAAAACAAAAGAAACATGTAAATATTTTCAGTATTTAATTTTTAAATGTACCATATTCTCGTAATTTTTTTATTGGATATGTTAAATATATTTATATAATTTTAAAGTATAATATGGAAAGAATAATTTTTTAACTGGTATTGTTATGTATTACTTATTTTATTGTAGACTTTATCTATATGTATATTATGCAGTTACCTTTCTGAGTTCAAAGTGTTATTAAACATTGATAATGTTGTAATAATTTTGTCTATAAACGACTTCATGTTTTTTTTTAATTTTAACTATGAAAATAATTGCATTCATGCTGAACAGAGGCCGTGTAATGATCAATTACCAAAGATAATTTTTTATCATAAAATAAAAACCTCTTTACATTTATTAATATATATATTTTTTAAATTATTGGTATTTATTTGTATAATATGTTTTTATTTATTTTTTGTAAAAATAATTTTAGTACAAATAGGCAAGAGGCTGTGACCCAAAGCAGATTTGTTTTTTTTTGTTTCTTCTTTCATTACGAAGACTGATTACACAACTTTTAATTTCCTCCCTTAATGGTGTACTAATTTTATGAAAATATAATTTAAATATGTATTCATGAGTGAATATGCTTATATTCATTTACTCGTAAGATTTTGGACTTGTAATTGTCACGATGGGACTATTGCGAAATTTGATTTATTGTGATTTTATTGTTACACTGCCATTGTCAACCATTCCAGAGTAGAATTTTCGTACGGTTGCATTTATGATGGGCCAAAGCTATGTAAGTTATAAGGAAAAATTGGTACTCAAACTCCTATTTATTACTAGTTTTCATGTTTGTAAACATTCAATTTTCATATTTTGTAATGAGTGTAACTTTGCTACTCAGAATATTATTGAAATAAAATTTTTTAAGTTCATTTTTCTTGATATTTTGTAGACATCTTATTCCTTGTTATGAAAAAGTATTTACAAAATTCAATTGTCTGAAATTTAAAAAAAAATTATTTTTCTTTCATCATTTAATCAGTTGAATAAGTATGTTGCTGAAGTAATGATGGAGATATTTAACATATTGACAACACATTATCGTCAAGCCATGGTGTCTTGGAAGCACATATGATGAAAAGCTATCACCAAAGGAGGTAGTCTATTATATACTTTTGTAGCATACATTCAAAGTGGTAAAGAGAGCTCTACCACCTCCCTTTCACCTTGGATTATCCTGAAATGTGTTAAGCTCTGGCCTAGCTGCCACCAGCTATGATCCTTCAGGGTTCTGTTGTTTTTAGAGATTTTTACACTCCTTAAATTTTTTTTTATTATTGAATTTATTTACTTATTTATTCTTTTATTTTACACACTCTAATAACATTCTTTACATGTTTGAAAAGTTTTTTTTACATTGCTAAGGATTATGTCATGTCTAAATGTTTTATAGAAAATGTGTTGGTATACAATTACTTTCTTCAGTCTTTAAATTTAAAAAAAGACGTAAAACATTCATGTCTCAGCTGATTCCATATATAGATTCACTAGAATACACAGGTGACGACAATGGTTAAAAAAACAAATATCAATAAATAATAGACTAAAAAAAATTGGAAATATACATAATAATGAAAAGAAAATATAAACTAGTTAATTAATAACTGTGGACAAAGACAGTAGGAGATTGATAACATTATTATTTATATACATATAACTCACATTTATTACATAACACAACATATAACACATTTATATGTATATAAATAATAATGTTATCAATCTACTACTGTCTTTGTCCATAGTTATTAATCAACTAGTTTATATTTTCTTTTTATTATTGTGTATATTTCCATTTTTTTAGTCTATTATTTACTTTATTTTATTTCTTTTCTCTTTGAATGATGATTGTTTTTTGTTTTTATAGCCCTGATGAAGACCTGAAAATTAGGTCGAAACTTCGGCACAAATAAATAATAAGTTTGTTTATTTGTGTTCTTTTTTCTGCTGACCTCACCCTCCTCCCCCCAACCATCTCTTAGAATACATTACTATTGTATATTTTGTATTTGTACAATGTTTTGGGATTTACACCATACTCATGTACTACTGTATCCTTAAATTGTAGCAAGTTAAGTCGAATAATTGATTTATATAGAATTAATTTATTTTAGGAGCTTAATTTTTATTTACTTTCAAATATGGGAACTTCAATTTTTTTTTTAACTTTAAATGTCTTCCTGTTAGCATGTTCCCACATTCACCATGTGAGAGATCTATCCAGGGTTAAATCAAAGTATTCTACTGATTTTAAACAAGGAATGAAGGTTGGGTTTATGAAAATGTGATTATGTATAAATAGTCAGCACTTTGTCGAAAGTATGGCTTCAGAACTTTGATTATATATTGGAAGAAGATAGTTGACCACATGAAGATAGTTTAGATGGTGGTCGATGAAGGTACAAAATAGAAAAAACTATTTAATGATAACCATCTTTGATTTTGTCGGGATTATCATAAAATAGGTGATCAGTATTCATGTATGAGAATTAGTTTATGCGTTTACCATAAAATTATCACAAGTGTTATTCAAATTTACTCATTAATGACTAAAAATTGACATTTCCATTAATTTAAAAAACTTCCTTATTATTTCAGGAATTAATATTTAAAGTAAATTTCAAGAAAATAATCCAACTAAATATTAGTTTCACATATTCCTGAGTTACTAAAAAGAATATAAAATTTAATATGATAAAATTGCTATCTTCCTGAGTTTCAAAGTAAAAATTATCTAAGTACAATCGGTGTATTTAACTAAACTTTGGGTTCCCAACCCAAAGGAATTAGTAGATCGCCCTTAACCCAACATCAAGGTTTGCCTGCAAACCATGGGTTGAGAATCACTTTACTTAGCATTATTAATATGGTATAATATAATAATAATAACGTACCTAAACAGATGAAATTAAATTAGTTCTGGCTAAGATTCAATTCTAATAAAATTATTTAAACCTAAATCTTTAATTATATATAAAAAAATGACCTAAGGTGTGAAAAATTATATAAAAATAAAAAAAAAAAAAAACTAAGATTTACTACAATATGTTAATTATTAAAAAAAAAAGACAATCTAATACTATTTAATAACCATAATAATTATTATATTATATTAATACACTATTTAAATCTATTACCCTATGTTATTTTTTTAATATATGTATATAGTCATTGTTGTACATCTTATTTTAATTCATTTTTATATAATTTTTCTATTTATATTTTTGACCCCAACTTAGTTTAATTTCTTATCAACATATTTTAAGTTGTTTTGTGTAAGTTGGCCTTTTTTGCCCAGATAAGCCCTGCAAAATGTCGTTAAATAAATAGTGAAAACTATCTTTGGTTCCTTTTTGACCGCAACCCCAACCATCTCCTTCATATTCTAAATCTTTAATGTTACATACTACACCGATTCTAATATATAGCTCAATGCAATCTACAGGTTCTTAACAGAACACAAAATACTACCAGATAAACCATACAAAAACATATTTATTTACAATAAAATTTTACAATTTTATGATACATAATAAACAATTAAACCACTTATTCCTTGGTGGTTTCTTCTGATATTTTTTCTAATTTATTTTTACTCCTGCGCAATTTAACAAATTCATTAAACGTTTTTTCTTCTGTGTCTTCTTTTTTGTCTACAACTTCTTCACCTTCAGAATCAGAAGAACTATCATCTCCGGGATGTTTCAAATAAATATCTGATATTTCACTTCCACCTGAAACAGAAGTAAATAATTCAACCTTTTCTCCAATACCAGGCGTATTTTGGAGCTCCATTAACCTTTCTTCTTCTTTTTTCTTTTTTTCCTCTTCACATAATGTTTTCTGTTTTTCCCATTCCTTTTTATAATTCTGTTCAAATTCGCTTTCGGCTTCATCAACCAATTTCAAAAACTTGTCTAAATTTTGTCCTGTCATACTTGAAACTCCGATAGTTAATAAGTTTTTATAAAATTCATCAAGGGCAAGTGACATGGATCTAGTCAAATTAGAAATGTAGCTGGTTTCGCTTTCCAAGGCTTCCTCGAATGATTCAAAGTCTCTCATCCATTCTGTAGCATAGGCATTATCGACAATGTCGATCTTATTCATGACTATAATAAAAGGAAGTTTGGTTTTATAAAGAATCGAACAGGCATATAACATGTTAGACATAAACGTGACAGGATTCACACTCTTAGCAGAGTCCATTACATAAATGATGACAGTAGTAAAACTTGAAGCTAATGTTTCAGTGATAATGTTACCTGATGCTGACCAAGTAAAGACCTCGATTTGTCCAGGTGTATCAAAGATAAAATACTTATGCCTTGACTTATTTTTACTGATTAAATTCATAACTTGGTCAAACTTGGTTGAAAACAAATTGAGTGAAGTGACAATAGCTCCATTAGGGCCCAATCCATATTGCTTCATGACTTCTTTGTATTTAACAGTATCTCTAATGTCAATATTTGCTAAATATGGGACTTCCATACAAGCAGGATCCAAATTGATCACATATGGAGGGCTCTTGTTACTGTACAAATAAGATGTCAAGCGGCTTACAAACGTTGTTTTTCCAGAACCAGCCATACCTAAAACTATCATACATATTGGTTTGGTTTCAGAAACCTGAGCTGGCTCTTGTGTCGTTTCCATGCTATATTCTTTAGGTAACAACTCCAAAATTAGTAATTTTCTTCAATACAATAAATTTATATTGTAATTATTAAATTAAAAAATTATAAAAACACTTCTTCATATAATTATTTACTAAATACAACCGCACTTAACGAGTTCACGGTAATTCATACTACTAGTTCACAGCAAAATAGATTTCACAACACTAAACAACGCACTGACATTTGAAGAAGGTAGTGAATTGAAACTGTTATAGTTTAAACAGTGTTGTAATATTATTATTTGACGTAAATCTTGTATATAGTCAAAGTTTTTATTTACGTAAGGTAAATAAAAAGTTCATTCAATTTATAATTTAGTTAATTGGCTAAATTTTCATAAAAAATTATTTATGAATAATTATTACTATATTTGTTACTTTTTTAATAATGTAATAAAGGGTTGGTAAAAATGGATTGTTTACACGGGAGTGTTTACACTGCAGGAGGTTATTACCCGGTTTACATATTTTTTGGTAGTTGTTTTCAGAAGAATAATGGGTGACAGATACAACATTAACAGTCAGTTAGAACATCTCCAATCCAAATATGTGGGAACTGGGCATGCAGATACAACGAAGTTCGAATGGCTAGTTAATCAGCACAGGGACTCCTATTCCTCATACATGGGACACTTTGATGTTTTAAATTTTTTTGCAATTGCTGAAAATGAAGCTAAGGCCAGGGTTCGATTTAATTTGATGGAAAGAATGTTACAGCCATGTGGACCACCTCCCGAGAAAGCAGAAGAATAAGGATTTAATGTTTCATAATTGTGTATATTTTTTTATTTTCTGTATGAATATGTGTATAACTCTTTCTATAAATAAATTTGTATTAAGATATATTTTAATCCTACATTACAACCCTATGTTTTTAAGTGTTATTTTATAGTTTGCTCAGAGTAATCTTAGTAATCACATCAAAAAAAGTTTTATAACTTTTATTATACAGAAGTTTAGGAAGTGATCGAACAATGTATATTCATATATTTATTTGTTACTAGTGTACAAAAGAAGTTCAAGTGGTAGGAAATTAATAATTCTTAATTATGATATTAATATTAATGTCTTCATTAGATCAGTTTTTGACTTCCACTCGCTCAAAAGGGATGATCAAAGCCCCTTTTCAGTTGGGGTCAGGCCTATACCAACTAATTGCTTTCTTATAAGTGAGTTTTGCAGTTCCTGTTCCTAATTTTTTTTTTTTTATGTTCTATGTTCGTTTTCTAAACAAGTATCTTTTTTTTTATGCATTGTTTTTTAATAATTTAATTTGTAGTTGTTTGTTCTTAACAAAACAATCTGGTAATGCATGTAGGAGATATTTAAATCCCATTTCCTTGAACTGAGTATTATTAAATATATTGTGTTAGTTGATGAATCTTGCTTCTTTTCTTAAATTGATATCTTATATATAAAGGTACTATATTAGTCTTACTACACAATTTTATCGAGGTGTATTATTTATTGCAGGGTTTTTATTAAAATAAATATGCTTATGACAATTATAATAAAAATATCTATTTCACATATGAGTATACATACTTCCCCAAATCGTTGATTTGATGACAAAAGTTTCAAATTCTTTACTAACATATTTATAGCTTTAAAAAAAACTTGTAAGTATATTTGTGTATCAGTAATTTATGAAATACTGAGACTATTTCCTTTTTATAAATTTTTTGATAACTAACTATTGTGAAACATAATGCGATAAGTAAAATTTATATTAGAAATTTTCAATTTACATTTTTAAATAACTTATTTATTTATATTAAAATGGTTTCTTCATCATAAACCAAATATTTATATATTTTATTTCCAAGTAATTGTCTTAAAATAGAACTTTTACAATGTTGAATCTTTGCCCTTAAATGAAGGAGGTCCAATAGATTGAGATTATTAACTATCTTATCTACCTTATCATTGATTTTTAAGTGCATTGTATTGCAATAGTATACTAGTTAGTTGAAATTCATGCTACAATGTTGTTGTACATCGTCTTCTTTATAGTATCAATTCTTTATTTGTTATTTCTTTATGTTTCGTGGAATGAAAATTACTGGTTAAAGCAAAAGATTCCATTTATAGAGCCACATAAAATATTCGGTAATATTAAAGATGTAATTTTTATGAAAAAAACAATTGGTGAAGTGTATCAAGATATTTACAGGTAAATAAATTCTATTTATTTTATATGAAAGTTTTACATAGACTGATCTTATATTATTGTCCAGCATAAGCGTTAGGTTTTATTAATACATATAATTAAGTTTGTTAGAATTGACAAATTTCTACAATGGACTGTAGGACTTTGAAAATTTGAGAATCTCATAGTTTTATTATTGTTGTGATAGAAGGTGGTTCCTACTTTAGTGAGATATCACAAATAAACTCTTGGCCATAAAGTTTCTTTAAAATAAAAAAAAAATCAACATATTTTTGCTAATTTTAATAGTTACTGTTTTAATATTAATCAATATTAATATTATGGCTTATTAATCAATGTTTTCTCTGTATGACAAGTACTCTTTGTAGCATTAATTAAAATTTTATCTTTTCTTATTTAAATTATGCTCTCTGCAATTTTTTGTTTTTCAAAATATTTCAAGAAAAAAAAGAGAATTTTTTTTATTGAAAAGAATTTTCTCTTCCTATTTTATTTTTTGTATAAATCATAAACTTCTTTAATTTATCCCAAATGGTAGATTAATTTTTAAAAATTATTTATCTAAATCACTTTCTTGCTGTGTGGTTATTTGGTAATTGAATTATTGTTAATTAATGCTAACAGTTTTTCTGTACAGTAATATCAATTGATCAAAACTATCAATCAGTTGAAATCTTGAAATGGACTATTTTACTGATTAGGATTATCTTAGTTTTGAACTTTTATTTCATTTTCACTGCTTTCCTTCACTTGATTTACAAAACAAAGTTCAATTTAAAAACATACTACTTTATGACAATAAAATTGGTTGAATTCAACTATAATGTTTATTACCTTGAGACTAGATTTAAAATTACATGATAGAGACGCAATTAAAGCATAAGAATAATTAAAGAATAAAGAATAAAAATGAGAAAAATAAGTCAAGACTAAACTATAAATTACAAATAAGAAGGCTAAATTAAATAAATGAGAAGACTAATTTAAATAAATTATAAGACTAAATTAAATAAATTGAATAAATAAGAAGGATTAAGTAAATTACAATATAATATTTTAATTACATTTAATATTTAATTTAATATACTTATAAATAAATAAATTAATATAGTGAAACCTGTGAATAAAACAAAAAAATAACTTAAATATCAAGTTTTTGTTGGTTCAATTAAATTTGAATTTAAACTTTCTGGTTGTTTTCTTGATTTTAGTGCCCTAATTTGGTTATGATGTTGAATGATATGGGAATTTAAAAATTAATATACTTTATGATTTGATAATTTTTTCAAAATTGAAGTGGTGTATAACACTGCTTTGGTTAAAAAGAGGGCACATCTGACAAAAAAAAAGTTTTGATTTTATTTTGAAATGGGCATGTTTCAAATATATTAACGTAGACTGCGGTTTCTTTCTTTACTGTGGTCCCTCTATAGACTATCCTGATTCTAGTATGGCTTATAAAAAGAAACTCCAGTCTACTCTACAATCTATGGAATAGGTCAAACAATGTGTAATGCTATAAAATTAGATATCAAATTCCATGTAAGAGACAAAATAAAAGCATAAGAATAATTTAAGAACAAACAATAAAAATAAGAAGAATTAGGCAAGATCCAACAGAATATTGTGATTTCATTTAAAATATTTATAAATGAATAAGTTAAAATATTTATGAAGAAATTTTGTTTTTCAGCTATGCCACTTTAAGTAGCTATATAGTGCTTTTTACAATGTAGTCTCTTTAGTAATGAGTGCTAATAAAGTGATGCATGAGAATGATGATAGTATTGTTTGTGCCAATGAACCCTACTGTGTTCTCTTACCTCTCCCTAAGTCAGGCATCTTGTCAAGAAACAATCTATGGGGTAGAAGTCTTGACCACTACAAAGCATATAAAATTCTTCCTACAGAAAACAAACTATTATGTAGCGAATGAGATATATTGAGGAGTTGGGGTAGCTAGTAGTAGTATATTTAGCAAGGGATCATAAACTGAGTTGGCAAGAGAGATGTCCGAGCTGGAGTGAAACAATTTATAAAAATAATCTTCAGGATTGTCGTTTCAGAAGAACTAAAGGGTTCAGAGAGACTTGTTTGTTATCTGGTTCCCAATTAATCTTGATTGATTGAGGTGACTAGATCCTCAGTATCTGTAGTCTACTCAGTGAGTGAGTAAAGCAGTATATTCAAGTATAGAAGTATTATCTTTTGGTATAATGAATCCTCAAAAATTAGAGAATAAATTTCATTAGTTAAACTTTGTTATTTACAATTAAGCTAAGTGCATTCTTAATTCTAAAAGCTACTTACTACATTTTCCATCTATAGTAAAGTTTTCAGTGAATCTTAAAGTTTAATACATTTATTGTCTATTGGTAGTTTTAAGAAATAACATATAGCAAATTTAGCAAACTGGAAGACATAATCAAAACTTTACTTAAGATAAAAGATGTAGTTTAAGGGTTTCGTTATTAAGATCGCAATATTTTAGCAAGGTTTAATACAATCACTTAGAAGACCGAAACAAAATACTGTGTATTCATTCATATTCTCTGTGTTACCAATGTAAGAAGGTAGGTAGGAATGAGATATAGTCTGGAATAGATGGGGGTAACTGGGCACTATTCTTTAGAGGTTACTACAATGCTGGAAGGCACCTGATCTAACTAGTGATAAGTCTGAGGGGACCAATGCTCAAAGTTTTTGAGATAATGGAAAGGAAGGTAAAGGACGTTGATGTAATATCTCCAAACTGTACTAGTTGACTAAGTAGAGACATCCTGGTAGACCCTCGAAGGGACTCAAAGTAAATCTTGTACCATTTTTATTTTTTCTTCGATCCCTCTAAAACAGAAATAAACATAGATTAATAAGAGAATGCATTATGTGAGGATCATAATTCAATGTATTACCATTTTCTACCATGAGTATTAGAAGGTCTGAATGAGATACTTAACTGTTAGTTGGTTGTTGTTGTTGTTTGTTGTTTAAAGGCGTAAAACCCTCTGGTCATCAACGCCTATGGCATGATAAAAGTAAAAAAAAAAAATA
>NW_027110130.1:796017-803820 GCF_000696795.3 Halyomorpha halys
CATGTTTCTCAAACTTTTTAGAGAGCTCAACGAATCTGAGATTATTACTATAGTCTTCTGAATTATTGAAAAGCAAAAATGGAGGGCTGATGCTATCGCGTGGAGTTTGGTTGTGTATACTGAGCATAACTTATGTAATTTAAACTTGTGGGTTGAATCGTGAGTGACGAAAGATGAAAGATGAAAGATGGTTAACTGTTGGTTGGAATGTTAGTTCTGTGAGAACACTTCTTTAATAACTGAAGGTGAGGGACCCCATAATCTGTTGCCACTTCTTCAGGTGGAATTTTATACTGTTCCCAGTAAATATTGATGTTGAGAGGTGTTAAATTGAATTTATTTGGGCTCCTCCAGTAGGTCTCTATGAATTAGTTTTTATTGATAATAAATACAACGATTTGGTATTTACAGAGTAAGATAATTTTATATACATGTACACAAGATAACAATTGACCAAAACATAACAATTTTATAAGCTTCACATGTCTTCCAGGCAGTATTGGCAAGGGTTCTTGTAGGCAACACTAGTTTGTGTGTACAACTACAATATTAATTATTGTTTGCAGATACCTTTTTTTCTCTATATTAATAATAAGTTAAGAATGTTTTTTTTTTCAGCAAGCTTAATGGCAAACCAATTGGAGGATTTTTCAAGATGAGACAACCGATCTTAATGGTCAGGAATCCTGATCTAATCGCCGAAGTGTTGGATAAAAAATTTGAATCTTTTCATGACAATGATATCCATGTTAGGCGAGATGCTGATCCTATTTTAAAATTGAATCCTGTGCTTGCTGTTGGTCCAATGTAGGTTTATTTTATTTTATTTATGCAAAATCATTTAGATATATCCACGGTTTCAATGTTTTTATTTTATTTTTAATCTATTTGAATCAGACAGCTATAACAATTGTTTCTCTTTGACTGAATTATTTTTTTGTCGGTTAAGGTGGATAGCTACAAGATCAGTTCTCACACCTTTACAATCCCATGAAACTTTGGAAGGTCTACTTCACATTATAAAAATATCATGTAAGAACATGATGAACCATATTAGCCAACAGAAGATTCCAATTGAGGTATGACATTGATATGATTTTTAAAATAAGTTTATTTGTAATATTTTTATAAAGTTTTTGAATTCTGACTTTTCACTGTTTCTTTAAAGGTGAAAGATTTATCTTCGAAGTTTACAAGTGATGTAATTGCATCGTGTTCTTTAGGCACAGAACCTAATTCTTTCAAGAAATGTGATACACAATTTAGAAAAATGTCTGACAAATTATTGAAAAAGGATTTAAAGTCTAATGCTGCTCTTCTTTTTGCTCTTTATGCTCCGATGTTTGGAAACCTTTTTAGTTTCAGGTATTGTATTAACTATCTTTTCATTACTATACTCTGAATATTAATATAAATATCTTTTGATCCAGTTTAATAATTGTTTGCTCTATGTTTGTTAATATTGGTCTTTTTTTTTATTTTGGACTATTAGACAATTTAATTATCTTTCAAATGAGCATTTAGAATATTTCATAAGATGTATGATTTTCAAAATATTAAAAAAAAAATGCTCAAATCAAACGGGTTTTCATAGAAAATAGTGCAAAATACTTTTGCTACAAATTCAAACAGGCTATACCTTTGTTAATGCTGGTCCGATTTAGATGATTTCTTTTTCATTTTGTTGAGAATTTAGCTTTTAATTGATTATAAATTATATTATATACAATTTACCATAAAATGTATAGTTTTCATATTCCAAGACCTCTTAATATAGAAATGTTATTAGAGTTTTACCAATTGCTAGATTCTTCAAAAGACTGTACATGCAATTGTACTATACTCCACATCACACTTACTTGTATTTTTAAAAAATTAATATATTTGTAAATTTCTATAAAAAAATAGAAAAAACACAACATGTAAGTTTAAATTTCACCAGGATAATACTACCTCATTTTGGCAGCAAGCAATTTGATGTCAAATGGCATGTTTGACTAAATATATGCTTTATATTTATCTGTTTGTTTTTATTTTCCTGTTACTAGGAAAATATTTTAATCAAGTCAAATTTGGGATGAGCAGTTTTCAACAAGTCTATAAGTTTCATAGCCCTTGAGTAAAAAAAAAAAAAATGTATTGGTTTGTTTGTCTGTGTCATGATTATGTTTTGAATAGATAGAAGAATTGAAAGTATATTAGTGCAACAGGAAAGGAATACAATTTGAAATGGATGATCAGGATTAAATGATCAAAATGAAAGTGAACCTACTTAATAAATGTATTCCTTTCTCTCTCTTTTAACTCTATTTTTATTTTTTAATATTTAGTTTTGGTCTAATTACAAAAATGTTTGGATAAGCAACACAGTTGGGATCTTACAATTTTTTTTTGGAGTTTGCCACATCAACAGACCTTCTCTTAGATTTTCACAATAAACTATTTTATGTATAGTATAATAATAATTTAGCCCCAGAACCTTGTTGTATTAGATACAATGTGGTTACTATTACGCTCTAACAGCCTGATATATCCACAATTATTGTGAGATGTTCATTTCTTTTGTGTGAAGAGAATATATGTAAAACCAAGAGTCAACTGCTTTTCTGATTCTGACAGAACCAACTAATTTTTTTGTAAAGATAGAATTTAGTTTATCAAACTATAATTTGAAGTGTATTAGATCAGTATAGAAATGTAGCGTTGTAATTGGTTGGCAACCCACTCTTGCATTACAGTTTCATCTGATTTAAACATTAAGTTCTTTAAAAATAGTTCAAGATCTTGAAAAAATAATAATTTATTGTCAATTAAATTGTAGATACTGAAGTGGTTCAGTTTTTAATCCTTGAATATTTTTTATTGTTTATCCTAAAATAAAATGGATAAACTATTAATTATATTGAAAAATTACCCCAAGCTATCACATTAAAAATAAATTGATCTGAAATCATATCTATTAAAAAAGTAAAGAAAGAAATGAATTGTTTCAAAAGTGTACTTTTCATAATAATCAGATGTTCAGTCTGGTTCAAAAGTTAAAATGATGAAGTCACACAGTCATTAAAAGAGATAATTCTTAAAAATAACAAAAACAATAACCCAAGATAAAATAAGATAGTACTTGATTATAATGGAAAAAAATAAATAAAGCTTAAAAATGTTTGCATCTACTCTAAACTTGAGCTGTAAACAACTTTAAGAGCATGTCCCAAGAATGTTTAATTCTGTATGCTATAGAAAGAGGAACGTTAAAGAAAAATTAAAACATTAAGTGATAATATCAAAACTGATATAAAAGAATAAGAAATGACTTTGTAATTGTGTATTAAATAAAGTATCTAAAACAAAAAAAAAAATTAATATGTAAAATATAAAAAAACTAAAATTAACTAAGGAAATAAAATTTAAATCTTATGCAGTGCCAAATGTATTAATTTTTACAAACTCAAGATGACTTGGCTAAAAATGATTTGAGGTCAATTGTTGTGAAATAATTGATTAATTTTTATTCTTATATCTCAGAATTTTAATTTATATCATTTTTGGAATTATATTTTCTTTATTCATATAGCCATTTCTATAATTTCTATAAATATATAAAACATCTAACTGTAATTTTAAAATTGTCAGCATTTTTTAAAAGTATACATATTAACCTAATTCATTCATTCCACTAAACAGGTTGTCAGTTTATGAAAAAAAAAACCTTTTTGTTTCTTTTATTCTTTATTAAATTTACTTTTTTCAAAATATTTTTTTATTAGTTAAAGAAATCAACTTAAAATTTTTGTTAATTCAAAAATTATATAATACATCAATAATTCAAATACCATTTTATTTTTTATTTATAGACATTTGGAAGTAGCTAATGAGATAGATACATATGAGTAGAAATAATTTAAAATTATAAAAGTGTAGAGACATTTTTTAGCTTTGTTGGATAAAAAATAATATTTTTTCTATTCATTTTTATAACATATGTTTACTGTCTTTTTCTCTAGAACTTCAGTAATTTAAAATTTAGAAACAAGTTATTTTATTTTCTCTATATCTTGACCCCTAATGGTCATCAATTGGTAATTCTGTTGTGAAATAGTAAATTAATGATTCGGAAATGCTTATAGTTATCTATTAGTTACAGGCATTCCAAAAATAAGATAAGATAGCATTTTTAATTGATAACACGAGGAGAGACACACTTATCAAAAATGTCCATAACAATGATAATCGAATAATTAGTGTAATTGTATTTATAAAATTTTATCAAATCTGTAATATAAACTTAATATTGAAAAGCAAAACAAAATATAATTAACTTTTGTTAATTGTCGACAAATAAAAAAAAAAATAGATTTTGAAATAATAAAGAAATTTAATAAAAAGAAAAAGAAAATAGACAGCTTAATATGTGAGTAATAGCGAGTTTTAAAAAAAAAATTGAATACAATAATGGCCTGTTATCTAATTCTTCAAAAAGTTTTAAGTCTTTTTGGTACTTGAGTTGATATCACTAATGAGAATGAAAAACAAAATTGTATATTGAAAAATATAATTATTACAGTAGTATAACAGTATTTTGTCTGAGATTGGATTATTATGCTGTAAAAAAACATTTAAAAAAAATGATGTTAAAAACCTCGACATATTTAGCAAAAATGGACATAATAATTTTTTGATTAAAAATCCAATAAATTTATTGACTATTAATAGATACCCATTATATTTTGTTTCATTTTTCTTTATTAAATAGATGTACATAATAAGTCTTATATCTCTTAAGTCTTATTGTTTATTTGCTCAATGAGAGTGTTGATAAAGCTGTGCAGAGTGCGGTGAAACGTTGGTATATTATAACTAATGTTTGTATTATTTTGAGCTCTCTTTTTGACTGCCATTGGACCATCTTCCTTTATTTAAAATTTATAGTATTAAAATAAACAATAATTCTACTTCAAAATCGCAATATAATAATTTGTTTATTTAAGGGAAAAAATTTCAGATTAATGTTTTCTTTCGTTAGAAATATATGTATTTTTTTTTTTTTAACAAAACACATTTATCTATAATAAAAATTACCAAAAAAAGATTTATGAAATTGATTAGGAACATATAAACTAAAAACAAAAGAAGAAGGAAAATTATGTAAAGTTTAATTATTTGGCAGTTTTCTAATTAGGAACAGAAATAGATTTTAATCTTTAAATCTGACATAAAGTACAGAAAATATTGAAAAATTAAAGAGAAAAATAATATAATTACTGTTTTCAATGAATTTTAAAACTTATGAACGAATACAATAAACATTTATTTATTCAATTTGGTATTCTTTGAACTTTGCTAGTAAAATATTGTATTTCAACATCAGCTGAAATGAGCAAAAAGTCTTATTTGTATGTGATGAAAACCATTTCATCACAGTAGAGGATTATAATTTTTTTTCTCTCGTTCTATGTTTTAAAATAAATATTGACTTTAAAAAAGTAATGATTTTTTATTATTAAATAATACAAAAATTTTTTTTTAATGAAAATATTCAAATACACATGTTTACTCACAAATATGTAAAATCATAGTTGTTAAGTTAATTGCACTTATTCAAAAATATATTAAGAGAGAAATGTCTAAAAATAGTAGATAAACTAAATACTTAATTTTATGATAATCCATCTAAAAATATATAACAAATATATTATATCTTTTGATTAAAGACTTTTTAAAGAAA
Organism: Halyomorpha halys; assembly: GCF_000696795.3. Taxonomy (NCBI): domain Eukaryota; kingdom Metazoa; phylum Arthropoda; class Insecta; order Hemiptera; family Pentatomidae; genus Halyomorpha; species Halyomorpha halys. The sequence continues at coordinate 801,743 of NW_027110130.1, forward strand.
TGCTAAATAAAAAAAAATTGCTGTTTTAAGTTTTTCATTTTTTTTATATGTATAAATTGTTTAAAAAATGTTAATTGTGACTTTGTTTATTTTAGAATAATATCAAAAGATATTTGTAAGTACTTTGTTAGTCTTGTTTCTGATAACTGTAAACATCGAGTACAACGAGGTATAAAGAAGAAAGATTTTTTACAACGCCTCATTGATATTAATAAAGAATCTGAAGCTAGTGGAGAAGGAACAGGTGAATTATCCCATCTATTCATTAGATAAAATGTATTTATTAAAGATTTAGAATGTCGTGTATTTAATTTCTTTGTTTTACAGTTTACAATTATCAGTCAATTATGGGACATTGTATGTCTGTCTTCATTAATGGTTACAATATGACTTCTCATCCTCTTGGATTTTGTCTGTATAACTTGGCGATGAATCCGGATGTTCAGGATAAACTTAGGAAAGAGATAAAAACATTTGGTTTTTCATCTGTAGATGCTCTTAGTTATTATCTCATTGAAAGCATGGAATATTTAGACATGGTTGTGTGTGGTAAGAATTTTATTTATGTTAATCACTTAAATTTAAATGAAGTTGTTTTTGTGGATTGCGTTATTTAAGATTCCTTTTATATCATCTACAATATGCATAGAGCTCTATACCTCTGCTTTATTTATAGTTGTAAACGATTCCTGATGAAATGGTATTCTTCTAAATTTTATTGTTTTCCAGATTAATTGAGGTATAATAGGCTGTAACAAATACAAAATGGGCTTTCATGGTAATCTAGGCAGCATATTTTTAAAATAATCGTAGATCACAAGTCTTATATACTGTATCTTAGCTAATAATTGTCCAATTTAGCTAATTTTTGTTTTTCCTTTTAAGAATTAAATTTCAAATGAAGGATAGTTAAACAACTAGTTACAAATAAGCATGTTTGATTGGCCCAAAATTCTTATGATAAATAAGCATGTTAGATTAGCCCAAAATTCTTATTATCTATAGATAAAAAATTAAATATAATTACGATGAGGAAAAAATGGTGAGAGGTACAGTCAGCAAAAGTTTTCAAAAGTATTTCCAAGTTTGTTTGTTTTTATTATTTTCCTTTTCTGGTTGTCCTTTTTTGTATTTTTGTCTCTAGCGGACGGGATGCCCCTGAAATTCATGTCGAACCGTCGGCAAAAATAATTTAGTTTTTGTTTATTTGTGTTTTTTTGCTAACCGCACCCCTGACCATCTTCTCCACTTATTAATCTACGTTCAACTATTAACACCTGATCATAAATGTAATTACAGTTTAAATTAATTAACTTAAAAAGAAAAACGTATTAGTACAAGAAAAATAGACCAAAAACAATAATACACAATATGTACCTTAATTAATTTCTTCATAACTTTGTAATGGGTAGTAGGAATCAAGTTGTGTTGACTTTTATTTTTGACAACGTTCCTATGTGGAGTTCAATATTTTGGGTGAAATATTTGTAGCTCTTAGGAGATGGTCCTTGGTATCACTTTGTGGGGATTATCGGTGGTTGTAGAGGAGAAATATTTGTACTAAATAAAAAAGCATCAAACTTCTTAACTAAATTTTACTAATACCAACCACACATACATATATATAATATTATCGAGGTGTAGATTAATAATTGGAGAAGTTTGTCGGGGGGTGCGGTCAGCAAAGAACAACATAAATAAACAAAACCATATTTATTTATTTTATGCTGACGTTTCGACCTGAGTTTCAGTTCTTCATCTTATGGCTTATGGTGTAGAAGGTAGGCCTGCAGTTGCCTAAAACTCAGGTTGAAACGTTGGCATAAAATAAATAAATATGGTTTTGTTTATTTATGTTGTTCTTTGCTGACCATGTTATTTTATTGAGCCAACGTTTCACCCCACATTGCAGGGCTTCATCAGGGCTAAAAAAGATACAAACACTATAGTTACAAAATGGAAAAAAGAAAAAACATAAGTGTAAAATAACAGGGGTATAAAATGAAAAGTAAGATATAATAAGAAAAATTAAAGGTTGTAAATAGTGAATGAAAAGGGTAATAGTAACAGATAGATAA
>NW_027110130.1:803870-813936 GCF_000696795.3 Halyomorpha halys
TCATCTCTTTATTTGTACTTTCTTTAATATTTCTTCTCTTATCTATCTGTTACTATTACCCTTTTCATTCACTATTTACAACCTTTAATTTTTCTTATTATATCTTACTTTTCTTTTTATAACCCTGTTATTTTACACTTATGTTTTTTCTTTTTTCCTTTTTGTAACTATAGTGTTTGTATCTTTTTTAGCCCTGACAAATCCCTGCAACGTGGGGCGAAACGTTGGCTCAATAAAATAGTATAATTATTTACTATTTGAGTTTTTTTTTTACCGCACCCGGACCATATTCCATTAATCTTAACTATAATTTGACACCTTACATCCAACTATTAAATTTTTTTTTCCAAGCTATTCTGCTCAGGTCTAATAATTTTATTCAAATTAACCTTGAACTATTTAATTTTAAAACATTAAATTACAAATTATCTTACTCCATTATCACTCACTTATCAGAATTTTAGAATAGAAAATAATATTATTGATAAGTGAGTGATAATAGTGTAAGATAATTTGTAATTGAAAGTTTTAAAATTAAATAGTTTAAGGTTAATTTGACTAAAAAATTAGACCTGGGAAGAATAGTTAAAAAAAAAATTTTAATAGTTGGGTGAGAGAATGTCCTTAAGGTTGGCCAGATTGGCTGAAACATTAGACATTTAAAATATTAATAGTGCTTGAGACTTGAATGAATACAATTTATTTTATTTAAACAATAAAACCAGTCTTGAAGAAGTGAGAAGATTTATATCTGTGTGTTGTAAGGCTTAGTAAAATTTAGTTTTGAGTTTGAATTTTTTTTTTTTCTATTTTGTACAAATATTTCTCTTTTACAACCACCTATGAGCCCTACAAAGTGATACCAAGAACCATCTTCTAAGCCTTTGTCGTTTTCATAAGATTGTAAGATTTTATACATAAGATCTACTTCTTATCTTAAAAGTGTGTCGCGATCGACTTGTCATAGGCATAGTCTCTGGGGGAAGAAGGAGTGTGAAATGCATACTATGTTTATATACTGTGTTTCAGTATAAGATGCATTCCAGCTAATATTAAACAACAACATTTATTATTCACCATTGTAAAAAAGTAATCGAGATCCATTCTTCATTGAAGTGATAAGTTTTCGATTTTTTTCAGTTTACTACTCATGTTCATGGGTACACCAGAATGAAAAGAAATATGACAATTTAAAGAATGAATTTTGAATTAAATATTTTCCTTAAAAATTCAAAAACTCCTGAGCTGTGGCAATTCTCTCCGTTGAGAGAAATAATTACAATACTGCATACTAAGATCGGGGACTGCTATACAAGTATAATAAAATCTAATATAGATATGTTCAAATTTACAAGAAGTATGTTAAAGTTACAATATATCTGTTACTGGAAATGTTCACTTATCAAGTAAATAGATAGGTAAGAAAAGCAATTTAATTTAAAACAAAGAAAAGGTACTTCTATTTTAAACAGAAGAAAAATTGAAACTCAATGTGGTCATCGAGGATAATATTGATTAATAATAATACTGTTTATACGAAATAAAAGAGGCTACCATATGGCACTACCAAATATTCAACCTATGTTAATTAGGTTCTTCGATGAGTTGAGTGAATAAAAAGTATAATGAATGATATCAAATTAATTTATGAATGAATCTTCTAAGAAAAGTAAATTGAAAGAAAAAAAAATATGCACCTGCATTTTTATTCATGAATGTATGGACAATATAGATTGTATAGAAAATAATTAATGTTTACTTTTATAATTAGGCAGTTTTATTTTTATAATTTTAAATTCTATTTCTAGAAACTTTAAGACTGCATCCACCGATGTCTACCTTAACACGTGTTTGCACTTGTACCACTGAATTGTCCCTTGGTGAACATACATACAAAATAGAAAAAGGAATTCCAGTTACTATTCCAATATATGCTATACACACTGATCCCGACTACTTTCCTGATCCAATGAAGTTTGACCCTGAGAGGTTTGATAAAAAGAATCGGTCTCTCCGCCACCAATTTGTTTATTTGCCATTTGGAGCCGGACCCAGATACTGTCCTGGTGAGTTTAAAATATTTTCCTAATTAAAATTATCTATTATATAATGAATATTTTTTAACATATATAATTAAATAAATCAAAAATTGTATCCTTGTATAGTCTCAACACTTTTTATTTCATCAACAGTCCAATGTTTCGGCCATCTTCAAGGACAACCTTCAATATAAATTCTCACCTCACATCAAAATTTAAAAATTGTTTTGCGGGCTATTCTGCACAGGTCATTAATTATAATTCAAACACACCCTATTTTTTTAAAAATTAATAAATATTTAAAACTTTTAATTTTCAATGTATCCACTACTATCACTGCCATATAAACTAACTATTTATCTTATAAATAGTTATAGTAAATATAAATCTTATAAATAGCTATAGTAAATATAAATCTTATAAATAGTTAGTTTATATGGTAGTGATAGTGTGGATAAATTGAAAATTAAAATTTTTTATATATTTATGAATTTTTTAAAAAAATAGGATGTGTTTGACTTATAATTAATGACCTGGGCAGAATAGCCCGGAAAACAATTTTTAAATTTTGATGTGAGGTGAGAATTTATATTGCAGGTTGTCCTTGAGGATGGCCGAAATGTTGGACTATTGATGTAATAAAAAGTGTTGAGACTATACAGGGATACAATTTGATTTATTTAATAAACAATTACCAGTCTCAAGAAATTGAAAAAATTATATTTAATTAAATATATCATTTGGGATAGGTTTTATTAATCAGTTATAATAAAAATATTTATGTTGTCTCACACTTTTTATTTTTTTGTAACCCCATAGCCATTCCGACCATTCTTAAGGATCTTTATAATATCATAGCTAACATTTTTATCAAAAATATCAACTATATCGAATGTTGATATAGTGATAGATTGTAATAGGCATTGTAAACTGAATAATTATATTCGGTGAAATTGTGATAATAATAGGTTATTGACTAAGATAAGATTTGACGAAGGCATGATAGTCTGGTACAGTTCGATAACAATGTTAGCTGTGATATTATAAATAAGATCCTTGAGTTCGGTCGAAACATAGGAGTTACAAGGAAATAAAAACTGTGAGACTATACGGATATTATTATTATAACTTGAAAAAATAAAGAGAACCAATGGGTTCAAATAATAATTTGTTGTGGACTAGGGAGGGTTTTATAACAAAAATATATATGTTGCACTAATGTATGCTCCAAGCAAACAGAACCCAAACAAAAGAAAAACAGCCAAGCTGTCCCCTTGGTCTGAAGCAGTGTTGCCTTCCATAGTGGGGTTTTATTCATGATTATATTTACAAGATAAAAATTGTTTAGGTTACAAATAAACAATTTTAATTACAAATCAAATAATACTACTGTTCTACAACATATGTTTTTGTTTTGTTTACTCTGACAAGTGATAATTTGTTACTGTACAACCATATGTGTCATTTTTATATGGCTTCAACATAGTAAAAATAACAAATAATAATAATAAAAAATTATTTATTATGAGGAAGATTGGATTAATACAAAAATAATGAGTAAAACTAATAAAATCACATATAGTAAAAATAGTGGAAATAAATGTAGAGGGAGAGAGGAATATATACCGTGTAATCGCAGTATTCCAAACTAATTGCTGCAGGGGAGTTTTCGGATTACAGAAAGGATTAGGAAAATTGTATTAAAAAATTCAACAAAAGGAATGAATATAACTATTTTTATTTATTTATTTTTTAAAGATATTTTATTGGAATTTGATAGGTTTGAAGTTTTAAAAACTTTAAAAAAAAAAATGTTTTCTTTTACATCAATAAAATAAAACATTCTTTCGCAGTAATGCTAAGTGATGATTTAATTTGTTAAAACTATAAGATTGTTCATTTATTAGTGAAAAAAAGTATAAATAAAAATAAAAAATACTCTCTGAATGGATTAATTTAAAACATGATAAAAAAAAAAATTATATTCATATTATATTACTAGTTTTAATTAAATTAGTTTGGCACTATCAAATGATTTATACATTAGATATTATTTATTTTTAATTTGAAAAACATATATTATGAACACTTCCATAGGAATTGGATTACCAGATATCATAACTGTAAAAAGTTCCTCTGTGACTACAATAATTTGCTTATAGATCGGGAAGTTAAAATGTCCTCTACACATGTTCACTTTTATTTGAAAACAAAAATGTTATTGCCTGTTGAGTTTTTTTTAAAAAAAGTAACTTTTTTTATACCAGTTTGGATTACTGAGATCTCATTGTAAATATATATATAAAATGTGGTCCAAAAGGATTTTTCCTCAATTATTTTGAATGATAATTAATAATTAAAAATGTATTCAACAAAAAAAAACCACCATTATAAAGTTGTTTATAATACATGAATTATATACATAAAAAAATATGTCATAAAAATATAATTATTATTTAAAATTAAGGAAAGAGAAACACAGATGAGACAAGAATACACAAGATGATTTTTTTTTTTCACAGGTTCAAAATTAGCTCTTCTCATTTTGAAATCTGCCTTAATATCTATAATAATGAATTTTGAAGTTAGACCTAGAGGAGCTATTAAAGGGATTGAACATGACCCTATGAGTTCTCTTGTTTCAACAGCGAAAGGAGAAGTATGGTTGCGATTCAAAGAACATGTCACCTTTTACTGAATAGAATGTTGTTATATTTTAGAAGTTGGATCTATTTTTTTTTTTTTTTTCATGGTTGTATATTTATATATTTACTTGTTAATGAGACTGCTAATTTTTTAGATAGATTTTTAAAGAAATATATTTTCATTTAATTTGTATATAATAAAAATTTAAACTGGTGTTTTTTATTTATAATTACTACAAACATTTATTTTTATATAATTGGCAATCATGGAATTGGATTGGAGACAGATAACCTAATCTCATTGCAGAATGCTATTGAACGGTTAGTAGCTGGATCAATAAGGGAAGGGGTAAGAACAGCTGGGAATGTTATTGAACAGGCTGGATTGGAAATATCTGATAATCATTTTCGATTTTTTTCGGCCAAAACTCCCATTGGAGTCCTATACTGCCTAACCATGGTTGGGGGTCAAAGTTCTTCATTTTTTGGGACCATTCAATGAAAAAAGTCAATGCCCCAGGCCGGATTCGAACCGGCACCGCCAATAGACAACAAATTGGTAAGACTGTGTCTTAGCCACTGAGCTATGGGCGGCCTGGTCCGACTTGGTTGTCCATCTCAACATTGTTCTCCGCCTGCTTCCTGCAGTACCATCTTCAGTACTTCTCTGCTCTCTCTCAGTATTACTGTTCTCCAACTGCTCCTAGGATTTCTTGCCAATATTTATTCTCCATCTTTTAGTTTATTTAAGAGTTTTAAATAGAAATATTTAAAATGGGTTGAAAACATATGAAGATAAAATGCCTAGATTAAATGATTATATTTTTAAAACTTATAAAAATTAAGAAGTTAATAATTTGAAACTCAAGTTATTGGAGAAAAAATTTAGAAATTTCTTATTACTGTAGTGGTGCTCTGTAACTATAACTAAGAAAGACAAGATTTTGAGAACCAACTATGAGAGCTGTACTGTTATAATGCTATCAGAGATCGAAAGAACTTCTAAGTCTTTCAACCCTGCCTACCATTGTTAGCTCCTTATGGTCTTCAGGAACATTTTTGCAGTCCGATATTGGTATGTGGTGGTCAATACTTGAACCACGATCCAAGAAGTATTCATCTCACGTTGATTTCTTGTATGTATATTATAATGTTAATATTGAACAAATACGTAATATACTGTTATATTTGTAAATATTTTGTTTGAAGAAATAAAGACTAAATAAGAATTTTCTGATCCACTTTAGACTAGTCCCTTACAGGCTGTGCCTCTCGCCAGACTTTGCATTTCCTATGGTTACTCTGTTCTGGCAATTATATCTGAGTGTTACTAGGTGTTAGCGAGAGAACACACTACTAATGGATCAATTCTGGATCAATTAAAATTCTACAATTACTTTTGTTCTTAAAATGAGTTGTTATTGAATACAACCATTTTTGGTTCTTTGTCCCTTCATTCATACTTTTGAGCAAGACTGACAGTGAATACTCCTCGGCCATCTCTGTACTTCCTGAAAGATCTTCAGGTGAATACTTTTAGAATTTGCATTTCTCCAATGAACTGTAGGTGAGCACCTTACAGAGATTGTTTACAATCCTAAAAGAATTCTAGGAGCATTCCCTTAAAACTTGATTTCCTCAACTCGACTTTTGTTGAATACTCTACATTGTGGATACTATTCTGTGAGGATTGAATACCTATGCAATACCTGAAAAACTCACCAATCATAAGCAGCTTGTAGATTAGTTCTGCACCACCTCCTGTCCAGCTAACCTAATTTTATTGAATACCTATTGTTCCAAGCCTTCTAATATTAGGGTATCTCATTTCTAAAAATTGCTACATGGACTAAACACTATACCTCGACACTATATTTTTAATTTTTGCTCCAACTATTTAGTAATTTATTGTTGTTTATGAATATTTCTATTTCTAAGATTCTAAGTTTAGTGTGATTCCATACCAACATGGCAAACACTTATGTAGAATGCTCCACAAAATAATAAGAGAAAACAAATTGAATCAATGGCCATAGTAAAAATGAAGTAATTACTAATAATAATAAGTGAAGGTGATTTTTTTTTTGTGGTTATTAATTGTAATAAAAATTATTGAAGTGTATATTGTTGCCAAAATGATAACGTAATACTTGTTTCCAAAATAATGGAATAGTGGATCTATTCATTTATCTGTGTCTTATTTAATTTTCCCAAGAGGTTATCATGAATTTCTCATGTTAGTTATGATGCCATTCCTGAGGTAATACCACAAGAAATGCAAAGGCCGGTGAGAGGTACGGCCTGTAAGAAGCTAATTTAATGTGGATGAGAAAAATTCTTTGTCTTTATTTATTCAAATAATATATTTGCAAATATAATACTGTATTACAAGTTTATAAAATTGGAACATAAAAATAGATACAATTAAATTATAATAAGACAACTTTCTCTAGGATATTAACTTTTTATTTTGAATGAAACGAATGAATGAAAAAATAATTTTATTCTGGGACATATGTCCCCTAAGAATAAATACATGGTTCATACATTAAGATTTTTCTCTGGCAAGCATTTATAAGTTTCCAGTAAGTAAAATAAAATCACATTGGGATATTGGCTTAACCAATATATGCCTTTTATTTGATTACAATGATGCGGAGGTTTGGTTATACAATAAGTGAAGGAATATGAGTGGTTTAAAGGAAAGAATGGATGAGGACTGGCGAATGAAGATGGGAAGAGAATTCCAGAAGGAGGTTGCATGTATGATGAAGGATTTGCTAAAGAAGGGCATTGGTTGGGATCTGGTGTTTAATGAGTGGATGGATAAACAAAGAGTGAGGAGATCAAGGATATAGATAGGTTTTTTGATTTCAAGAACTTGGAACTTGGAAGACACCAAAAAGGTATTGCCTTTGGGAGCTTGTATAGAGCCACTTCAACTTGGTATACCAGCAGGAGACTTGAGAGCGCCTTGGAAACCCAAAGATAAATCTTACAAAGCAATTCATGAGTCTCTTCAGTCTCAACTCTAGTCCTGCAGATAGCCCTCCTAGACCAAGGAACCGTTGTCAAAGTGGGGTAAGACGAGAGAGGATACTAGGAGCTTTGAGTACAGTTATAGATTTACACGTGATTTGGGAAATGTGATTATTCCAGAATAGGTGTTGGTCGAAGGTGACTCCAAGGTTTTTTATTCTTCTCTTTATCACTAGGATAGAAGTGAATCGGTTGGTTGTTAAGGAAGAGTAGAGGACAGTAAGGGATGGAATGAATGAGGCGCTTGGAGCCAATAAGAATGGCCTTGGTTTTTCCAGCATTCAGGTTCAAATCATTGTTAAACGCCCATGCGTTAATGCTATCAATATATTCTTGTATCTTTTTGATCGCCTCAAGCATCATGGAGGGATGGAAGGATAAATACATTTCCTGCTCTATCTTCATATGGCCTGTGTATAGGCCCTGTGGTCTGAGGGGGCTGGCAGGACGAAAGAGTTTTGAAGTATGTATCTGCGGAGGGGCGGCCCCAAGTTCATCACATCCAAGCGAGAGGAGGCTAGCTACTGAACACAGGGAGTTCTAGTACCATCGCGTGCAGAGAGGCTCTGGAGAAGATAAGTGGTGGAAACAGGGCGCTCCGGATTCAGGTATATCAATGTCAGTTAATCACCCTGGAGGGGCGGTGAGGGGGGAGAGGTTGCAGAGTAGAAGAGGAGTCAGAAATTGAATGAAGTAAATGGGGTAAATCTAATGATACACGTAGAAGGAAAGATGTCCTGAACTACCAAAAGATCATCAGTGATCTACTGGGAAAAATGGGCGCACGGGTTAAGCATCACGGGATTAAGTGGTATATAAAGATTGGAAAGAAAAGATGTCTGCTAACAGCTCGTATGAGACGGTGAAATGAGGATAGGAACGATTAATGAGGAAGGAAGCTGGATAGACCAAACCGTGAAAGTGTATGACGACATTTTTTTCAGAGAAGGGGATGAAATGGGAGCAACAGGGAGAAAAGAAACGAAATTCCGCTAAAAGGAGATAAGGTTACCAATGTGAAGGAGTGGCGGTACCCACAAACGCTCCAGCAACATATTGGAGAGGTGATAGATAATTTACGTGACCAAGGACTCATAGTAGACGGCACATCTCCCTTTAATAGTCCGTTGTGGGCAGTCAGAGAAAAAAGCGCCCCGAGTGAAAACGGAGAAAAATATAGAGTAATGGTCGACTATCGCGAAGAGAACAAAAACATGGTAGGCGAGAAGTATCCCGTAACCCGATTCGGCTTGAAAAATACTATGGTAACATTACAAAGGCTCATGAAAGAATTTCAGGGGGGATTGAATGAATCCGTCTGCCAAGTGTATTTGGATGGCCTCCTAGTATTCAGTAAGTCGGAGGTGGAATACATGCAACATTTGAGGAGTGTATTCCAACGGATGAGAGAGTTCGGGATAAAGCTTTCACGGAGAAGTCAGTAATGGGTCAAACACAAATTACTTTCCTTGGACACACTATCTCACAGCAGGGTGTAAGACTGAAAGCCCAGAAAGTAGAAACACAGTAGAGAATGATGCAGAAGGATGTAAAAAGGGATCCGTAGGTCGTCTTTGGTGGCGTTAAATTATTACCGTCGGTTTGTGCCCAAAATACCTTGTGTCATTGATCAAGTGGATTAATTGAAATTTAAAAAATTGAAATTGCTGTAAAGACGCATACGCGGACGATTTTAATTAACTTTCGTTCAGCTGGTTTGTTCTATTTCCATTCTGGAAAATAAAATTTAAAAAAAAAACCAGGGAAAAGGTAAGCAGAATCACACTCTTTGAATGCGTAAACAAGACTGACTCTGATTTTTTTTTCCTGATCTCTCTAAAACAGAAATAGACATGAATTAGCAAGTGCATTATGTGGATGAGTAACATAATCCAAATTCATAACTACCTTTTTCTACCGTGGGTACTCAAATGTCTTAGTGAAATACTTACTTTGTATTGGGATGATCGTTCTGTTGAAACTCTTGCTATTATATCTGGAGGTGAGGAGCCTCCACGTACATTCACTTTTATTGAATTCAGTACCTCTATGTATACACGTTCGATCAACTGATCTACTCGATCATCTGGCATCTCACTCAGTCGTCGTAAACTTATATAGCACAATACAAGAACATATATAAATAAGAACAATTAGGAAAAAGTATTTACAATCCAGGAATTCCCAAACTATTTTGGGATAGCTACATTAATTTATAAATGTATATATCTTATTTTGGGGTGACGGTAGCAGCGTGGTAAAGGTTGCGAGTTCGAGTCCCCGGCCTTATCCGGAATTTTTTAAAGCATATAATTATACAATACTCACTCGCAATCTCCCCCC
>NW_027110130.1:813986-828371 GCF_000696795.3 Halyomorpha halys
CCCCCCGGTTATTTGTGAGGCCCGTTAGCCAATGGGTGGCACTCACAAAAATAGGCTTGGGAGTGACGAACCCCTCTAGGAAAACAACGTCATGAAACGCGCTATGTATTTCCTAAGTACATCCCGTGGAGCCTTGGATCTCCACGCTCTGTCGTGCCAATAATAATAATATATCTTATAAATATATCAGACATTTTGGTAAAATTTCGGGCTTTTTGCCTTTGCCCATTTTCAATTTTTTTTTTCTATACTTCTTCACCAGGGTGGACTTGTACAATCAAATTCTTTGGTTTCATAAATACAACTCCATGGACGTATTAGTTGTCATATTTCTTCGGACTTATTCTTTACCATATATTTTTTAAAATTATATTTAAAATTGATTGGAGGGGTGCGAGGAGAAAATATTCATTACTATTTTACATAGTAAGTTTCTTTTTTTAGCCTAGCTCCTGTAAGGCATGGCATTATCTGGCTGAAGAGCTCAGCAGAGACATAACAATCGGGAGCCTTAATTCCAGATCATTTATATGACATCAGGATCGTTTTAAAAAATTGAAATTACTGTAAAGACGCTTGTGTCCCATTCACAAAATTTAATACATCGTTATCAATCCTGGATGCTGAGCTCAACTAAACGGATTGCAGTAGTCAATTATTACATTTTGGTAGATCTTCTTAATTAACTCTCAATAAACTTCCTAAAGTTAAATAAAGATTTTTTTTCTACTCTTCTTCTTATTTATAAACATTATAATTGTTATATCCTAACAAACAACAACAAAATTATATCTTGATTGAAAAACCTCAATATGGTATTTTTTTTATTAATTTTCAATCATGAACCTAAGATTACTATTCGTCATACGTTTCAATATGATGAACGATTAGAGTTTTCATAATCTTATATGCAGGTCATATGAAGATAGAGCAGAAAATATCCTTCCATCCCCCCAAGATGCTCAAGACCATAAAAAAAAAAAATACTAGAATACACTGATAGCATTAACTCATGAGCGTTTAACAATGATTTGAATCTGAATGCTGGAAAAACCAAGGCCATTCTTATTGGTTCCAAGCGCCTCCTTCATTCCCTCCCTTACTGTCCTCTACTCTTCCTTAACAACCAACTGATTCGCTTCTATCCTAGTGATAAAGAGAAGAATAAAAAACCTTGGAGTCACCTTCGTCCAACACCTCTTCTGGAATAATCACATTTCCCAAATCACGTGTAAATCCATAACTGTACTCAAACAATGCGCGCCTGTCTGCCAATCAAAAGGTTTTGATTTCGAGTCCTCGGCTCTACCCGCGGCATTGGGCCACCAGGTGTCCTACTTTTCCGCACTCATGGCACTTCCTGTCTTCCTTTCGTCCTCCATTGCGTATTCTGTCCTGGTTCGGTCGCCTATACACTTTCCAGATGTCAAAAACCGTTTGACAACAAAACGGGGGGTGTTTGAAATGGTGACCATCAATTAAGGAAATATAGTAAATTTTTCTTATTTAAAGGAAAACTTTCAAATTAAAGACTCCTTAATACTGTGCACTTTTTGAGGATGATTCGTTTGAAGCATACATGAAACTGCTAAATTCCCAGATGCAAAAAAATTAGTTTTTTTTGTATATCTTTTATTTGTTCTCAAAATCAACAATGATTTTGAACTTTACCTGTCAGTGTGACGTCTTATGTTTACTTTAAACCTAATCTGAAAAAGAGCACCATCAACGATAAGAGTTTCGAGTATATATTATCGGTTTACAGGACGGAAAATTCACTTTAGTTGCACTAGGCTGTAAAGGCTGGTACCAGAGTAATTATTTTGCAGTAAGTAATTTGAGAATATATTACTGACTATAATATAATACAGGTTATAAATTCAATTCTATAGAAGCTGTTTATTGAATTTATACTCTGACTGGCAGAACCGGTACAGTTTAAATTCAATGACGAATTCATATTCATCATTCATAAATTCAATTCAAATTTAATGACGAAAGTTTTTTCAAAGATTATTTCTTATTTTTATAAGACTTACTTGGGAATGAGAATTAATATTAACCAGCTTAGATAATATATATTTTTTAGTTTTAGCCACATAATTCCGTTGGTTAAGATGTTTCAGGCGCATGCGTCATTATTATTAGCGCCAAATTCCTATAGTCACCTCAAAACGTGTATTTACTTCAAAAACTAGAATTCGAAAATAAGCACGATCATTATACTTCCCCTTGCTATATATTCCATAGGCAAGTGAAAATAAAAAGAGATAGGAACTTTGTGCAATTTGCGAATATGTAATATCTAAAACATTAACATCAGTAATTAGGAAGAGGTATGGATAAATTAAGTTGTTGACATCACAATACATTCTCCATTGTCAAAGATACCGCTTCTGTCTGTTTATGTACGCTCTTAGTAGTTTTATTACGTTCTAAGCTGAATTTTATTACATTATTATATTACTGGTACTGGTAATGATGGAGGAACAATCCTCCAATGGCTTATTTTTACATATTAATTTTTATATACACTACTGAGCAATATCGATAAAATAATAAATAAACGATGCCAAAATGATGCACGAAACTGCTTCACAGCATATTAAACTAAATTGAATGCTAATAAACATCTACATGTCTCAAAGTTCCTGCTGACTGATTTTTCACTATATATTTCATGAAATGTTGCTTTTTACAAAACTGTGTTTCGGGAACTACTGAACGTTATACCTCAACTTGAGATGACATTTTAGTAAATTTACTCTACGTTCTAGAAGGTGTTCTAGTGTTATAGATAGTTTCAGTGATACGGAGCTCTGAATGAAAAATTATTGTTTTTAAACATTTTGAAACAACCGCCAATTTTCATTCCCCATAAAATTTTAACTAGTAATTTTTTGTAGTTTTCATTAAAGTTATCAAAAATTGGGCAAAAGAACTGATTTTTTCTACCGGGTTCTTGTACTAATAATACTAATAATTAGAGATTAATTTAGATTATATTAGAGAATAATTTGAGCTTTGGTACTCCACTAAGCCATCCAACAATTTAAACAATGCTTTTATAGCTGACACTCCGAAAAATAGACAAAGATAAAATTTTGTGCAGTAACCCCCAAACCAGAAATTTCGTACGATATAAAACCAGCATCTTTGATGGAGATGGTCAGCCCTGTGGTTAGAAAGAACAAAAATGTTTTAACATTTATTGATTGCCGACGTTTCGGCTCACTATGTAGGTCTTCACCAGGATTGTTCTGATAGGTGGAGGTATACAGCAATATACAAAAGAGCGATGCATTACTAATCGTCTTTCATGCCCTGTTTTTTTTTTTTTTTTTTTTTTTTTTTATAGAAAAGAGAAGAATGACATTTTTATCCCTATCCAAAATAAAATAGCAGTTGTTGTAAAGAGTCTCTAGACTGCTAGGTTGGTTTATGGCATTCCTGTTATTTATTTTTCTTAAAATCATCTATTTACCTACAAGAAAAGACCTACATCGGGGGAGGGAGGGGGGGTTGAATCGTCAGCAATAAATAAATAGTTGTGAACTATTTTTGTTCTTCTTGACCGTAGCCATGACAGTCTCCTTGAAAATATTTTATGGTCAATTATCCATATATAGTAAGACTAGTATCAATAAAGGGAATGCGTAGTTCAGTAGTAAGACACTGTATAAGTGCAAGGAACTAGGTTCGAATCTGGCTAGGGCAGATAATTATTTTCTGTTTCACTATAGCTGTGAGTCAGCCCTGTGGGTTCAGGAGCCCTCCTGGGTCTGTCTAGCCTCATTAAGTGGGTACTCTTCATTGAGTAAAAATAAGAGGTTCGAGTTTGATTCGAATCACCTCCTTGCACGACTGTTGGTCTAGTAACACTGTTTCCTTATGACCCCTGACCCTTCATGGGTTGTACCATCATAGATTTAATTTTAATATCAATATAATGCCTTTAATGAGATTCGAATTTCTGTCGAGGTTTGCCTTAATTTGAAGCTAGGGATCAAAAGATGCTATTCATGAAAATTCTATTCTCTTGATATTTGTATAACCATTAAAAAAATGTATACTGATAAAAAGAATGAAAGAAAAAAAATAAGTAAAACATAAATCAATAATAAAATAAATAAAATTACTCAGAAAAAACATTTCTAAATTTCATGCAAATAAGATTATCAAGTCTGTTTTAATAGATTTAAATTTAGTAAGGAAAGACATTACACTATCATATCTACTACTATAGTTCCCTAAGATAACCTAAGGTTATCAAAATGCCTGGCATCATTCCTATTTCGTCCAAGTTACCTCTATAGAATAGACATAGTTGGAAGATGTGGACTATTGTCAGAGTGTTATTGTAATGTTGGTATCTTGATGGAATGTCGTTAGAGGTCAGGAGAAGGTGAGAGTCAGTTTTGTATATTCCACATGGACCCTCCCCCTGTAAGATGAAAAATAATTTTTTTAACTTTCTTTTTATTACATATAAGTTTAACAGACATTTTTATTATCACGTCTTAATTGAAGAAGTAAATAGTATTTCAAAATTTACTTTTTTTAAACTGTATTTTTCTAGACCAACATTTACAATTAGGTGTATGGAATTGGCCTGGTGTCTCTCCTCTCAGAAAATACCTAGACCCACTTCGCTGGTTTGTCCAATCCTGAGTATAAATAATTTAAATTTATACAAATATGAATTTTAATTGTCCCATAATTCAATTTAATAAAACGTAATTTGTAATGGCTATAAAATTTAAAAGGTATGAAAAGACATTGTACAATTTTGTAGGCTTTTAATAAAATTCTCATAGAAATATTTTAGTCCGAGAGCTCATGAAAAACATTTATATTATCTGATCAAGACTTTGATAGTAATTTTTTGAATCTTTATTGCATTCCCAATAAAGAAATAAAATTCTGCCCCCTACAAAATTGGTTCCTTTCAGAAAATGTTTTAGTTTTTACCTAGACTATGTAAGGGATGTAGTAAATGTCATCAAAAACTAAAGATTGAAGTATTTAAGGTGCAGTACACTGAAGTTTATTTTATGCCAGAAAAATTTAAAATGTTTGCTCATTTTTCATTTCAAGCTCTATATTCTTAAAATTACACATAGCTCTAAAAACCTTTATAGGTTAACAATTATTTTTATAAATGTCTGTAGGATCTTCACTAATGTAGTAAATATTTCTATTTTTTTGTACAAAATCAACAAAATTTAGCTGATTTTCAGAGTTCCACTGAATATATACATAATTCTGAGTTGAGAGCCAGACTATGAGTTGTTACCTTCAGTATAATCTTATTATACCGCTTATTCCTCATTATATAAGATTTTTAATATGAAAGTTTTAATTAATGATCTAAAATAGGCAGAGGCATTATTTCAGATTGCTTAGTTTTTTTTTTTTTTATTTAAGCCTTAAATTTTTGTTATTTTCAGGCTATCTAGAATGGTTGATGCTGGGTTAAAGGTGGATATGAAAGTGGAGGACCAGAGGACTGCCTTATTTCGTGCAGCAGCAGGAGGACACACTGCAGTGGTGACTGAGCTTCTTGTTGCAGGGGCAACAGTGAATATGAAAGATAAGTTTCAGAGGACCGCATTACATTATGCAGCATTGGCAGGACACTCTGCAATAGTGATAGCACTACTTGATGCCGGGGCAGTAGTGGATATAAAAGATTACATCCAGTTTACTGCCTTACATTACGCAGCACTGGGAGGACATACTCAAATAGCAGCAGAACTGCTGGACCGAGGAGCAGACCTAGCAGCTAAGGCAGTTGGTGGTCGCACACCACTGATGGTAGCATCTCATTGGGACCATTTGGCTGTGGTTGAGCTGCTCATCAGCCGCGGCTCTCCAATTAATCATAAGGATGATGATGGTTGGACTGCCTTAGCCTCTGCAAATAGATACAACCATAGAGCTATAGCAGACTTCTTGAGCTCCAGAGGCGGTGTTGAGTGATATCAAATAATCTGGTTATCTTCTGCACCAATTGGCACCAGCATCATAGCTACTTTTTACTAACTTGTCTCATCACATGATCTACACTTTTTATTAATTTTTAAAACATTAAAATTGCCTTTAAGATCTATTTACAATCAGAAATTAAACTAACAAATTGTATTAGATTGTAGATGCACTGTTTTTAAAAGAAACTGTGAATTATGTTAAGAGGGGGGAGGGACAATATCCCCAAAACGTCCACCAAGAGAATAAATATGTATTAAAAATATTGTATTTTATTAAAAGTTTTTTAACCTTAAAGTAATTATAATCTGTTAAAATACTTTGTATTAGTAATAAAAAAATTAATTTTTATAAAATGTTACCACTGTTCGTTTCATTTCATTATTATGAATAATAAAAATTGATATATTTTCTAACCAAATAATAATATATTAATATAACCAGCTCTGTTTTTAATACTATGATTATCCTGATGATCCTATTCGAGAGTTGGGAAAAAACATTAGCTTCAGTTTTTTAATAATTTAAGTTATCTTTTGAATGAAGTGTTGGAATTTTAAAAACAAGAATTAATTGTATGTGTTTTAATAAAGCTCAATAAAGAAGTAAGTTTGAGAGTTGGAGTGCAACAGCAATTCTTGACTGTCAACTCTCAACTGTCAAATATAGCATACTGGATGCCAAACCAATGAAAAGAATTGACTACTCCTTATGGCATCCCTTGCTCTGGAAGCACACCCCCTTTATTATACTCCTTCCTCTAAGTGTTTAATAATAGGAGTTAGCTAAAGAAAAAAACGCAAGGAACTATTAGTTACTACTTCATATTTCTTTCTTTTTTTTTAAAAAAAAAAACTACTTTTGGATTCTTATGGACTCTTCAGTTTTAGACATTACTATTATTGACATTACCATTAAGAAGTAAGCTTGTTCAGAGCTGAGTCCTTCTGGCCCCAAACTTTTCTACTTTTTTTTTTTCCACTTATTCCTCCTATAAATTTGTAGCGACACAGCTATCTGCTGGTTTATACTGTAATTATTTACAGTACTGTAATTATAACAAGTCAAGTAAAATTATTTACAAGAAATAAACATTTCAATATACTATATCTGTTGTTCACGTTAGAAACTTGATTAAATTGCTTTCATATATAACATAAATCTTAAAAGATAACTTAATTAATACAGAAAAGATAACTTAATTTGTCCATTCCTCAAAAAGTATGTACTATGGTAAACTATGAATATGTTTATTTAAAATGCAATATCATTTTGATATTAAGGACATAGTGAAAATAACAGAGATTATAATTCTGGACTCCCTGGGAATCATCCACCATCATGGTAATAGATCAGAATGGTGATGTCAGTAGAAAGCATGCATATATGGTACAGAATATGTATATATTTTTAAAAGTATTACCTTTTACGATTTCATATACTACCTTTTTAATATATATATTCATTACTTTTTCTATTTGTTATTTTTACATTTATTGTCCCTAATTTTTAAATGTTTAAAATTTTTATTAATATCATATATTATATATGTATTTATATTTATTATTTTTATTTTAATATATTTTTTTTATTCATGTTTATGGAGAATTTTTTTTAGATTTTAATTAAATAGGATTGTGCGAGACCATATAGGATTTTTATATGTGAATATGCTTAAATGTTTTACTATTATACAAAGAGAGAATTAGAATTAGATACATAGGCTAATAATAGAAGAAAAAAATGAATTATATAATAAAAAAAAAGTAAAAAAGATGTAAAAAAAAAAAATGAAAATATGGAGTAAGAAACATATTTAAAATTTCTAAACAATAAGAAAAAAAAAACATGCACTACTATTATGTATTTTAATATTTAATCTCTATGCCAATATAATATAAAATTAATTCACAATTGTCAAACAAGATGCTGTTTATAGCAGGCCAATGCAGTTGGACTCCCAGCTTTTTTGAATAAAGTGTTTCTTTCTCATGTAGGCATTTGAAAGGAAAGATAATTGTTCTATCTTACTAACTAAAAAAAAAAAAAAAAAAATGTAAAAGTATAATCTTTTTTGACCCAATATATTATTGGTCAATACAATA
Organism: Halyomorpha halys; assembly: GCF_000696795.3. Lineage (NCBI taxonomy): Eukaryota > Metazoa > Arthropoda > Insecta > Hemiptera > Pentatomidae > Halyomorpha > Halyomorpha halys. Next base: position 822,080 of record NW_027110130.1, read on the forward strand.
TATTCATGTACACTCTAGATATTTTTTTTGTTTTATTTTCTTCTTCATTTTTTTTTATTCCTTTTATTTTTTACCAATTAAATAATTTAATTAAGCATGTGAACTATTTTGTACTATGGGACATGCAGAAAATTAACTGTATTTTTCTCTCAGAGTTACTGTTTGAAGCAAAAAAAAAATTGATTAAAATCTTTTACATTTTTTCATTCTTAAAAATAGTCAAAAACAATGAAAATTTCAGGGAGAAGAAATACTGCCAAGTTTTTCACACATTTTTATTGCACCACATTATCAGCAAAGAACACCATTAAAGTAGATACAGCAATTTTAAGCTTTGACAATGACATAGCCTCTTTAACATACATAAAATATTTATATTATAACATGAGAATAAATATATCAAATAACAGACGAGCCTCCCAGGACCACAGTGCGACGGTGGACTTGTCGGTTGGCAAACGTCTTATTTTTTTTTGTTTATTTCGGACCCATACCAGCTTAATTATAAATAACATATTTTTTTTCATATATATAATAATATTATTAAAAGTATTTTAATATACCTTCATATATTTGTTTTACAATACATTGAGACCCTCGTAGACTTATTGTCATTTCACAAATGACATCAGTGTACCTGAATGTTCAATTAATAAGTGAAAATAAAAAGATACCGTACGAGGCATATACAGAACATAAATACACAGATAGAGCGGGTTAGTTCTTCCTCACTGTACTCCGAGAGGCCCGCAGAAAACTTTAGTTCCCTTAATTGTTAGATATATAGGTTAATATAGAATAATAATTTTTTAAAATGTTATTTGCCTACTTGTGTAGAGCAGTTGCAAATTTAGTCAAGTCCGGATGGGATAGGTGGTGCTTTTTATAAACATTTTTTAATATAAAATTCTTTATGAATTACCCTTGAACCGCCTCGAGTAACATACTTTGCCATCAACTGAAGGCAGATGAAAATTTTAGCCAAAATTTTGACAGTGCACTTTTTAAACAACCCCGGGGGGTCGATGCGACCCTGCTGGCAGAGTGCAGCCATCCACTACCGCCAGAACCCGGGGGCACTGCCGCTGCAGGGCCCGGGCCCCGCTTTTTAGAAATGTGACCGGCACAATTTGGACCTAACCATGCACCCCTATCAGAGATCGTTTTATCATGTCTTGGCGGCTATCCGCCGTCCGGAAATTCAGAGTTTTACACTCAATTATTCCCGATAAAAAACTAATAAATCATTTTTTAAACAATAAAAGATACAGTATATACCGTTGATAAATTCGGTTTTAAAATATCAAGCATTTATTTCAACTTCTTACATAAATATATGATAGGCATTTTCATTTATGAATAAAAAAATAAAACAAGTGCGTTTTAAAAAAAGTGCAATCTCTTAACATTATCTTTTAAAAAATCACCCTGAGTTGGGCTGTATCACAGTTTATAAAAGAATTTTTTTTTAATTTATAAAAGTGGTTAATACTGTATCTTTCATTTTAATGTTTATTATTTTTTTATACTTTAATTATCACAAATTGCTTTGGTCACACAGTTTAATGTGACATTAAAATAAGTAATGCAAAATGAGTCCGGTTGTTTGATTTTTTTTTTTAATTTTTAATTTTTTTTAGTTTGTAATCTTTTCATATTTATTTGTGCTGGTATATGTAATTTAATGTTAATATTTCTATTGGACTTTTTTTTTTCTTTATTTTTTTTTTATATTTGTTCTTAATTGCTGATTTTAAATTTTGGTGATCTACGGGCGAGTCATGCTCAACCGTAGACCATTATACCTCATTCGTCCTCTTCATTTTGATAAGCCACATAACGGACAGATGACTTTTCTCCCAGGGTTAAATACTGAAAAAAAAAATTGTATTAAAGCAAAATTTTTAAATAATTGATAATTTTTAGCATTTAGTATTTTTATATTGTATTTAAAAAATAATAGCCCATTATTTTTATTTTATAATATATTCCTCATTCTCTTGTACTTTTTCTATGATTTGTGAAGTTTTAACCTTATTATCCTTACTATTATCTACCCTTAATTTTCCTTAACAACCTATTTTTATTGAGGAGTAGAAGTGAATCGGTGAACCATAGAAGTGAACCAATTCACTTCTACTCCATAAAAAAAAAAACCTTGGAGTCACCTTCGACCAACATCTCTCTTGGAATAATCATATTTCCCAGATCACCTGCAAATCCATGACTGTAATCTTTTGTTTTCCTCCACTTCAACTTCAGTTCCTTGGTCTATGGAGGGCTATCTGCTGATCTAGAAGTGAGTCTGAATAGACTCATGAATTGCTTCGTAAGATTTATCTTCAGGTTTCCCAGGAGCTGTCATGTCTCCTGTTGGTATACCGAGTTGAATCAATCTGTATCTAACCTACTGAAGGCAATACCGCTGTGGTGTTTTCCTATACTAAGTTTTTAAAATTAGAAACCTACCCATATCCTCGATCTCCTCACTCTACGTTCATCCATCCAGTCATTAAACACCTGAACCCAATTGATCGATTTATATATGCCCTTCCAAAAAACTGCCTCCTTTAACAAATCCTTCATCATACATGCAACCTTCTTCTGGAATTCTCTTCCTATGTCCATTTGCCAATCCTCATCTGTTCTTTCCTTTACACAACACATGTACACTGAAACTTTTTAAATGTCTGGCAGACAATTAACCTTAATGTGTGAATAATGTATTTATTCTTAGGGAACATTTGTCCCACAATGAAATTATTGTTTTATTTCATTTCATATTATAAAATTAGATACTTTAAAACATTTTAACCTATAATTTTAATGGATCTGTTGATATCCCATATTGATCATGCAAAAAATTCTCTGAAGTAACATACTTTCTAAGAAACTATTCCATTTACTTTGGTATTTGGAGCCATATTTACATACTTATGAAATCAATTTTTTAGAAACGATATAACAAATAAGATATTATTTGTTCCTATAGATAAGACTGAGCTCCACAGGTATCCCTAAAACCAAAAATGATTTTTTTTCCCCAACTATTTATTATTTTATTTATTTTCAGAATAAAATTATTTGAAGATCTCAAAATATTTCCAAGGTATGTGAAATAATCTACTTTTTCATTTCTCATGGATTTATAATAATTTTAAAGATATACTTTCAAAATGATTCATCAATTGATGTGTTCAAATAAGATAGTTTTATTAATTTTAGAATGTTTAAAAATAATTTTTCTCTTAAAAATGAAAATATAATCATAGTTTAAAAAAACAAACAAAAAACAAAACAAAAAAAAAACAAAGGAAAATGAAATAAATAAACAATAAAAAAATAATACTTTATTTTTAAATAATTTAAAAATAAAACAATAAATTATAATGAATAAATATAAAACAAAAACAAAACTTAAAACTCATGGTTCAAATTTCTCTGCTTTGGTACGTGCACCAACGTATCCAGAAATGAAGTTTTTTTTTTTTTTGCAAAAGGTAATGTTCTATCAAGAATGTCTGAACAATAACACCGCAGCTTTAGTTCTATCAATGTTGTACTTCTGTTCTATTCGTATTTGTAGTTATCTGAAAAAAGTATTTTTAGACAGTAATTATACCATAACTGAATATATAATTAAAAAAAAACCTTTATTCTTAAATACTGGTAAATTCAGAAGGTCATGATTTATTTTAAATTTTAATGTTATCCAATTGGGTGGCTTTATTGATATTGCAATGTATTTTTTAGAAAGGAACGTTGTGTGATATACACCTATGTTCTCCTTCACTTCTTCATTAAATACGCCATAATAGCCAAGAGTCTAATTTACCTATTTTAATGTTAAATCATAAAATAAAATTTTGACTAAGTAGAAGGTAGTTCATAGAAGGAATAAAATTCTTGGATTTGATGGTGGAACCTTAATTATGTCACATTAGAGAAAGGAATAATAGAGTAGTCATTAACTAAGCTATGTTTACTTCACTTTGTTATTTTCTTTTTATTACCATGTTACGTTCTATCTGTTCCAGAAATATGAATAATTATTTCCTACACTTTTTAGATTTTTATTTAGTATGAATCGATTTTTGATATGATACTGGCAAAGTTTGAAACCTGGCATTCTATAGCTTAGACATTGTATATGATGCCTAAAACTAGCTGGAAATGTATGAAACAATTTATATTTCATACATATCCATCGCATTTTATAGAATACCAAATGAGAAAATGTATGAAATATATCTCCGATTTGTTTCAAATATCAAGTGGCAAGACAGGTGATTCATGTATGGTCCAAAATGTTGAGTAAAATAAAAGATTATTAATGTTGAAACTAATTAAAAATGAAAGGTATGAAGCTGCGAATAACTCAAAAAGAATTTTAAAAAAGTCAGAAAACCACAGAAACAACCATAAAAATGTAGCATCTGAGGCTTAGAGTAAAAACTAAAAATGACTAAAATTGATAGAAAATATCAGTAACTTTATTGATGGTAATATAATAATACTTATTTCATTAGTAAGTATTATTATATATTAAGTTTTTAACAAATAGGGGATTAACAGCTAGTTTAGTTTTACTTTATACAAATCATATTTACCTCTTTTTCTTCTTTTGTTGGCGGATTTCTCAATAATATCAATAGAGGAGCATACATAAAGTTCAAAAGTGCTATACAAACCAACATCCATTCGAAACCAATGGTTTTCACCAGGGTACCACTCACCGCAGGGCCTACATAGTAAAATAAATAGAATAGATAATTCCTTTCTAGACTTTTTTTATAATTAATAAATAATTTTTGATGCAGAACATTACCTATAGCATATCCCAGGCAAAATGCTACATCCCCAATAGCGTATACACTTCCATACACAGCAGAGTGACGGATATCAACAAGGTACCTGTAATACATCAATGTTTGGTTGCTTATGTTTATGTTACAAGTTTATGATCATTAATAATTATATTTAGGTTACCCAAGCTGAGGCATCATTGAACTGTCCACCATTCCGATTGCGAATCCAAGACCAGCGTTAGGTATGATGAGATGGTTAATGTTGTGGGCCAAAGGTATCTACAAACAATATGGTTGGTTGTTTCAATGATCAGATGAATAGAGCAGTGGGGAGTAAAAAGAACTAAAAACTAATCTAAGAATATGGTAATCCATTAGATAGTTGATTATCTATTTAATATTTAATCTTGCTATATAACCTTTTCATCTTCAAAACTATACTTTAGAAATGAGAATAAGTAAAAACTAACAAATTTCATTTCTATTTAATTTAGATAATTTTTTAATATTACAACATATAACCAACATAACCAAATTGTAAAATGTAGAGAGGATTACAAGGTTTTCTAAGGAAAGTGATGAATGAGTTTGATGATGAATGAGCTTATGCCAATAAACTAAAGACTTATGCTTTGGTTTTTTATTGATTTCATGTAGTATATCTTTGGGTGTGTATGATTTTGGAGGCATAGATAATGGTAAAGGTGTGTCAAGGGATAAAATAAAATTACTTACACACATCAAACATATTCCAATTATGATCAGGCCAAGAAGGGTAGCCAACCACCTAGAAGAAGAGAAATATTAATTAGAACTATTGATTATTTATTGTAGTATAATACATGATAATTAAGATATTAAAACAAGTTTATGTTACATAATTCAAAATTCATTCAATTAATTCAAAAACTTAGAACGATGTGCTGGATGGGTTCATGGCTCATTCTTCACTATTTCATTACACGATGCCCCTCACCATTCTCTTCTGGATAGTCTCGGGGGTTTTCTCATCTTTAAACATCCACACTTTCTACTGAATGTTAAATGGGACGTTATAGCCGTAAAGTCAAGTTCCATCACCTGTCCCTAAACTATTTATATTAAAAGGCTTTTCCATTTCTGAACTTCTTCAAGGTTACACTAGACCATGAGATCTAAGCTTCAGTCAAGCTATTAGTAAAAGAGCCCAAGAGGAAGAAAAAGTCAGTTATTTTACCCCAATTTTTTATTACTTTAATTAAAACTATGTATAATTACTGGTCAAAATTGATGAAACTGCCAAGTATAGGTAGGGAAAATACAAAATGGCAGCTGTTTCAAAAAGTTAAAAAAAAAATTTCATTGATACTACCTACAGCACTAGAAAACCTAATGGAACATCATTTGAAGAAGAATAAATTTTCTAAAATATGAGCTGTAATAAAGATGTTTACTTTTTTTTTTATTATTATAGTTGTTTGAGAGTGGTTTAGTTTCTTTTTAAA
>NW_027110130.1:828656-830218 GCF_000696795.3 Halyomorpha halys
AAAAGTTGTTATTGAAATGTTTAAATTTAGGAAATAATTTAATAGAAGAAAATATTGGGACAAAGGCAATTAGCCGGCATTAATGAATTTAAGGAAAGAAAAGGAATACAGACAGAATAAGGAATCCTTGAGAATGACCTGAGAGGTCGAAACGTCGGATGTTAAAAAGAATAAAGTTGAGAGATAAGAGATCAAAATTGTTTAAAAAGAAAAGATGTTTACGTTTGGTAGTTACCTAGATACATTTTTTAAAAAAGCAACACTTCATGAAATATATACTGAAAAATGAGAATAAATTTTGAGAAAACAATATCTCAGTAACGATGAGATGTACAGATGTCTATTAGCTCTCAAATTAAAGCTAGTTTGTTTAGTGGCGCCAAACTTCAATGGTCATCAACACCATTTATATTTTATTTAATTTTGCTAATATTCGTTAAATTTTATTTATTTTTTGATTTGATTATTTTATTTATTTTTTGATTTGATTATTTTTTTTTCTTCCGATCAAGTTATATTTTTGTCAGTAAATTTTGTGATTTCAAAAACTGAAACACCAATTCTATTGCTTTATCATCGTCTTCAAGGGTTTTTGAGATATCTTGGCTTAGTCCCAAGCTATTGAGGTGTGGTGTAAAATATGGGCATCGTTGGAAAACATGGCTTATTGTTAAATTGTTATTGCAATACTGGCAGTTGGAGTAGTACTTTTCATGATATTTTTAAAACTGAATTCATAAAATGTTGATTCTTGCTGTTCTGACACAATTTTTGATTTAAGGAAAACTGTATCTCAGGAATAATTGGACGTAAAGATTTCTGCCAGCAATAAAATTAAAGATAGTTTAATGTACTATAAATTAGTTAATAGCATTTATCATTGTAAGAGTAATAGTTTTTATGATAATTGCATATCAATTTGAATTTAGCAAATGTACTTTTTCCCGAACAACTAGAAATAAATTTATTTTAGTAAATATCATGAAACCTACAATTCAAAACTCAAAAGCTACTATATAGTAAATTAGGCTACCTTTAATTTCGGTGCTAATAGACGTCTGTACGTCGATTAATTTTTGAGATATCGATTTTATAATATAAATTTCCTAACTACTGATTTTTCAGAGCATTTTTTTAAAAAAGTATATTTCGCCAATTATTGAACGTGCATAGCTTTATTAGAGCTCATAGTTTAGTCAATTTACTCTAATTTAAATTATGTCCTCTTAGGTTTTTTATTGTTGTTGATAGTTTTTACGATATGGAGCTCCGAATGAAAAATTAATATTATTTTAAACATTTTGAAACATCCGCCATTTTGTACTTTCCCAAGCTGTACTTCGCAAAATCATCAATTTCGACTAATAATTATACGTAGTTTTAATTAAATTACTGAATAATTAGGGTTAAATAAGTAAATTTTATTAGAACGGGCTCTTCTACCAGTGGAGCACCAAGGTAGGAGAACCCAGAATCAAAACTAGCGGAGGGTAAGCCATAGTCAATCAAGGGGTGGGTAAGCCATAGTCATTCAGGGGGTGGGCAAGCCATAGTCAATCAAG
>NW_027110130.1:830538-835715 GCF_000696795.3 Halyomorpha halys
TCAAGGGGTGGGTAAGCCATAGTCAATCAGGGGGTGGGCAAGCCATAGTCAATCAGGGGGTGGGCAAGCCATAGTCATTCAGGGGGTGGGCAAGCCATAGTCAATCAGGAGGTGGGTAAGCCATAGTCATTCAGGGGGTGGGCAAGCCATAGTCAATCAGGAGGGGGGCAAGCCTTTGTCAATATGGTTGTAATATTTCAGCATGGAAAAGGCGAATGAAATCAAATTTTTAAGAAAATTATATATAACAGTCGTGGTGCTTTATTGGTTATTGTAATCTGTATTTCCTTGAAAAAAAATTTTTTTATTAAATAATTTTTTCACTTCTAGAGAGGGCTGTTGCCCACTCCTGCCCTCGCTGGGTAAGCCCATCTGGGAAACCCAAAGAGTCCAAAGCTTCCCAACTTTAATACGTCCGTGTAGAATGCTCCGAACTGCTGATGGATTAATGTCCAGGTGCTTCTCTATCTATTTGTAGGTCTTTTAATAGTATATGGGCCTTCGTGGTCTTTGAATGATGTATGCTATTCTGACTGACCTATAAATAAACACCTTGGACACTCACTAAAAGTTAGGTATGATTATTAAGATAAAATATGACAAAGTAATTATTAAAATAGCTGAGTAATAACAAGACAAATGCTGGTTACCTTCCCATCTTGTGGCCTAGTGGACCGAATACATTTGTACCAATGAGATAAGAAATGCTGGCTGGCAAAAATGTGATTCCTTGCTTCCATCTGCCAGCACCCATGGTGTCCATCATCCAGATTGGCAAAGATGGTTCCAACATGGCGATTCCAGTATTTGCGAACGTTATAGCACCTAAATTGTTAACATTGCGGATTAATACTATATTTTATTAAATATATATTACAATTTTTTTTTATATTTTTAAAAATAAATACAATATAGTTTTAGTTATTGTTGTATTAACATTAATTTTTTTTTGCTTAAGTCCTCCATTGAGAACCTATACAGCCCCAGAGTGGGAATATCATGATTCATTTCTCGGGACCACCGTGAAATAAATATTGACCAGCCTAGGTAGGGATCTAACCAACAACCTTCTGAACCACACGCTCTGGGACCCTCCCCCAAGCCTGCTCAGTTATCAGGTTCTCTGACATTAAATTATCGAATGGTTTAAAACAAGACCTATAATTAGAGCTATTTGATAGCATTGTAATATCAATTACATTTTTTATTTCTCTTGGTAACCTAAAGTTGTTTAAAAAAATAATTATCTTATCTGAAGTGTTTCCTTCTACTAATAATGCTAAACGCATACAAAAAAAAAAAGCAAATGACTCATCGGCAACTATTTTTTAATGATTCGTAATATTTAAAATAATTAAATTAAATGTTTTAAAAGGATTTTTATATTTCGAAAGAAAAATTTAATTATATTGAATATGAACGTTTTCTATATATCAACATTAGAATATATTATATTTATCGATTTTATTACCTGCTGCGATGAGAATGTAAGGATCAGTGATGAGTTCCTTCAAGGACGGGCTTTCAGTTTCCTGCTTGACCACTCCGGGCTGAAGTAGTAGCAGTTGTAGCACTGTAAGCAACATTTTGCTATAAGTAAAAATAATATATATGTAATATATAATATATTAAATACATAGCATTGAATTGCGACCAACATGAAAGACATCTTAAAAATAGCAATAAGGCCTTGCCTTCTTTATTTATATTGTAATATGCTCTTTTTGAGTAAATAGTATATTTTGATGTATAGAGGGTTTTTGATATGTTTTATTTTATGTATCATTTTAATATTCATTTGTTTTGTTTATCCAAAAAGCAAGCTAACCAAGTTTCATTGTTTATAATAACTTCGTGATTCAAGGAAAAAACCAAGATGGCGGTACGTTGAATCAAGGCCATGTTGAGGAGATTCAAATATCATAAAAAACTATTTTAACTCATCCCCTCATAATTGAAAATACAGTAAATTAAAGGAAAAAAAGAAATCAAGAAATAGTGCTAAAGAATAATATTCAGAAAGTAAATCATTTGGAAAAATCCCTAACTGTTGTGCGACAATCGATGTTTACATGTAACCTCCAGGCAGGTTTTCGTTTTGGAGGGATCAGTACGTTGTGTGGTGAGAGAAGAGAAAGGAGGTCTTCATCAATTTCTGTCCAGCAAGAAGAGGAAGCCATTTTGGACGCCAGAACAATAGAAAAAAGAAGACACCAAGGATGATAAGAGGAAGATCGTTAGCTTGGTTAGTTTTGTATACATAAAATAGATACAAATGTAAACTAGATTTTAATTTAATTAATTGTAACTATAGTTAATAGCTGTTTCTGATTGTCTAGCAACTACATGCCCTGAGATTAAGAGTCTTTTTGTATTATGAAATTTAAATACAATTCTATTATCCATTTAGTAGTAAAGTTCTTAATTTGAACCCAAAGTATTTCTTATATTTGAAAAAAGTTTAAAAACTATTAAAATTCTTTTTATTTTATAATTAATAATTTTGAAATTATTACAATATATTAATTTATTATAAAATGAATATTCTTAATTAAAAATATGGAATGTAGAAAATTACTGTATACTGAGGTATTCCTCCTGAAACTCCTACAGAAGCTGGCTCGAGAAGAGAAATGTGAGCAACTTTTATTCCTATAAAACCCAGATTCTCCTCTCCTATCTTAAGTTCATATGGATAACTACTGATGGTTATCTGTTAAAGTATTTTTGCTCATGTATGTTTTTACTGGGATATAAACTTCATATTATTTATATCATAATAATAATAAGTAATATATTTGTTTGTTTTTGGGCAACCCTCTTACAAATAGAGTAGCCAGTTACATATACCAATGGTGTTATATATTCTACAAGAATAATAAATTGAAAATCATTTAAAAAAAATAATGGTAAACAATACAAAAAGTTGGGTGTGCTATTTACATTTCTCCTAATAAAAAAAGAAAGAAACAAAAATGTCACTGATTCATTAACACGATCAAAGAGACAAGCACTATATATCCTGTTGAGAAGATGAAGTATCTTGATCTACGTTCAATTTTTTTTTCCAAAGCCCTAATTTGAAGTAAAGTTTTGTATTTAACTGAGCCTGTGTAGTGGAGTTTTGTTTTATCTGAAACTTGTTTAAATTTTAAGACAGGAATTTAGTGAATGAGAGTTTGACTTTATAACTCGAGTTAAACTATGTGATATTTAATGGTTTAGAGTTCTACTACTGGGTGGTTTCTCTACATCCTGTATCATATCATTATGTCATTATGATCAAATTTACTTGTATTTTTTATACAGTTGTAAATATCAATAAATAAAAAAAAAAAAAAAAATATATATATATTTAATGGTATTGGGGCATACCACTAGTTAGAGTTCATGAACTTAAAAATTAGATGCTCAAGTGGCTATAATGCTGCCTGTTGCCCTTTGCAATGGTGCGGGCGCTGGTTTCTCTACATGCTTGTACCATACCATTATGATGTTATTTCAAATTTACTTGTTGTATTTTATGTACAGTTGTAAATATCAATAAATAAATTTTTTAAAAAAAAACTTATAGCTTGCATAATATTTTATATTTTATTTATTCTTTTCTTTCATTTACATATTATTTTATTTTCACTTATATTTATATAATTTTAACCACACCATAATTTACCATTTGTATTTTTTCCTATTATGTCAAAATATTTTTAGTTGTTTTTGTATCTTTTTAGCCCTGAAGAAGCTCTACAAAGTAGGGCGAAACGTCGGCAAATATATAGTTGTTAATTATTTTGTTTTCTTTTGACCGCACTCCTAACCATCTTCTTCATAATTTCAATTAATACGGTCAATTATTTATTTATATTAAATAAATTATGGATCTTTTAACAAATTTTCTATTTAGGAACAGGCTTGGGATAGATTGTGTTTGTTAGTTTTATAACAATACCTCATTATTACATAAATTAATATTACAAAAAAAAATTAAATAAATATATAACACTGTAGTTTTTCGAAAATCGGTTTTAATTCTCATAGGTTATAAGTATCTTCCAATTAATGTCGACTTTATCAATAGATAATAATATTATATTTTAATAAAAATTGTACTTACAACCATCGACGAGAGCTAGGGCAGAGAGAATTAGGAAAGGAGCCGACTTGCCGACGAACTCGTACATGAAACCACCAAAGGGGGGGCCAATGAGGACGCCCAACGCCAGGCCCCCCAAAGCGATACCCATCGCGTTACCTCTGTCCTTGTCGTCCGGGTACCGCTCTGCTAGCATACCCATACCTAGGTTCACAAGTAAACTATATATATCAATAACAAGCAAATAATATATTAAAAATGAAAATATACATATTGGAAAAAGATAGTTGACCGTATGAAGAAGGTTGTAGGAAGATAGTCCGGGTGGCGATCAATAAAGGTATCAAAATAGTAAAAGAAAATTATTTATTCTTAACCAACGTGCATGGTAGAACAAAATACAAACATTTTAGAATTATTTTAAGATTTTTTATATATAATAATCTTATCCTTCCTAAGGGTTGGCCTAGGAAGTGGGGACGTTTTTCTATACCTGACTTCTCCCCTTTTTCTAAGTCGTTTGCAGTGCTTTAATCTGTCAAGTGATTAGCCCTATTTTTATTGTTTATTTTATCAATTTTCTTAATATCTACCTTTAAAATATTACTAGACACCTACCTCTTTACCATATGTATAACTAATTTTAATGAGTAGTCTCCAAAAATTTATTAGTTGCATCCATTCATCCATTCATCCACTTGCATATAAATTATGAGAACGCGCATTAAACCTGAATCATACTTTTAATTTCGACAATCCTTCCATTTTTGCCACTGTCCCCTCCACACCAAACGTTTCATCTCAGAGTCCATTTACATTATTTTATACTTTACTTTACCTTTTTTTTTTTTTTTAATTAATATTTCTTTTCCCCCTATTATGTATATTACCATTTATTATTCACCTAATTTAAATACTTTTTTACTATGTTTACTTTACAAATTATTTTCGTTATTGTGGCATAACTGCCATCCCCACTCCTCCCAATACAAACTGTCACTTTGTCTTTGACTGCCGTCAAAACAGGTATGCATTCTATCTCATCATTTGATTTGTATTTTTTTTCTTTTTTCATCTCTTTATT
>NW_027110130.1:836650-837962 GCF_000696795.3 Halyomorpha halys
TAACTATAGTGTTTGTATCTTTTTTAGCCCTGACGAAGCCCTGCAACGTGGGGCGAAACGTTGACTCAATAAAATAGTATAATTATCTACTATTTGAGTTGTTTTTTTTTACCGCACCCGGACCATATTCCATTCATAATTTATTAGTTTGTTTTGAAAGGGCGTTTAACAGCCTGGTCATCAACGCCCGTTGGTTGTTGGCTTTGGTAAGGCCTAGTTGTTTTAGTTATAGCTTTCGTATGGTGAACTGATCCGCACCAATTATAATTAAATTTGTGGCAATTATAATTTGTTTAATAATCGTTATGATATTGGAAAGGATGGTGAAAAGCAGATAACTGACTGTTCTAATTTTAAAAATAAGGCAAGCTAAATAGATAATTATTATAATTAAAGGCTGGTTATTAAGTTAGTCTGATGGATGAATTTATTGACTTTTACAATTACAGATTCGTCGTTTCTCAACGCCATTGGGACATTTGTTGGTATCCCTAACTGGTTCAGAGTTGATGTGTAGTTACGACATTCTTCAAAAATATGTTTGACGGTCAGATTGCCATTTTGAACATTTTGGAGGGGCCTCTCCTGTTATGAGGTGGATGTGTGTCAATCGGGTATGTCCTAGTCTGAGTCGGGTCATCACTACTTCTTCACGTCGTCTACTTCGGGTTGATGTAATCCAGGACTTCACATCTTTCTTTATAGTTTTCAACTTACTGGATGGACTTTCATCCCAGATTGCCTGCCATCTTTTATTGATAGATTCCTTTAAAGGGTGAGCAAGTTCCTTTGCAGTTAAGATTGATGCGGGTCTACCTGGGAGGACTAGCGCTTTATTAATCTAGATCTGTATTCAGAACTTTTATCATACCTGGTTATATTTATTAATAACTTGTTTCCAGCCCCCTACACATTATTTTTTTTTTATATACTTTATAAACATAACAATTGTTTTGAAATGTTTTTAATCCAATGCCTTGTTAATTATAAAATGTTTGTGCCTTGTTCTTTCATTTAGACCTGACAAAGCCCTGCAAAGTGGTGCGAAACGTTGGTTAACAATAAATAGTTTTCTTTTACTATTTTGATACCTTTATTGACCGCCACATGGACTATCTTCCTATAATAGAAAATATATATATGGTAAATGAGGAGAAGATGGTTGGGGGTACGGTCAATGAAACACAAATAAGTATGATTAACTTATTTTAATGTGCCGACGTTTCGGCTAGAGTTTCTAGCCTTCTTCAGGGCTAAAAACAAAACAAGATAACAACCACAGTAAGTATAGAAAAATAAAAAAATATAAAAA
>NW_027110130.1:839042-851125 GCF_000696795.3 Halyomorpha halys
CAACCATCTTCTCCTCATTTATCATCCACGGTCAACTATCTCTCATAATTATTTATGGTAGTTACATTTTTATATATTGGATTTTGTAATAAATTAAGTAAAATATTAAAAAGACAATTTACCTGCTACACTTGAACAAGACGAACCTATACCTTGCAGAGCTCGTGCCACGAAGAGAACAGTGTAGGTTCGACCAAAAGCAAAAACTGCAAAAAATAGTATGAATTAATTATTTAGCTGACATCGAAGGTTATTTTTAAAAATTTGGTTGCTTGGAAGCCGTTTTATATTGAAACATAAGCAAAATGAGAAGTAATAAGACAGTACTCACTGATGGTGGAGAAGAACATGATGATGAAACCGGCCAACATCGGGATGCTATAGCCGATTCTGTAATAATTGTCCATGTTATTAAAAAATCATAATTTCGGTATTAAACTTACATAAATATAGAGATATTAACATATTTTACATAATTTATTAATGACTGCCAAATAGATAATAGACATTGATAAGGAGATATGGTATTTTGGACTTGGAAGGAAGGAGTATAATAGTACAAGAGCCGGGAAGAAAAAAAAGGCAGTTATCTCATTCCAATTTTTGATTAATTTAATGAAAACTAGGTATAATTACTAGTCAAAATAGATGAGTCTGCCAAGTATAGGTAGGGATATTAAAAAATGGCGACTCTTTCAAAACCTTAAAAAACATTGATTTTTCATTCGGAGCTCTATATCTTAAAAACTACCAACAACACTAGAATATCTAAGAGAACATTATTTAAAAAAGAGTAAATTTGCTAAAATATTAGCCCTAAAAGAGCTATTTACGTCCAATAGTTCTCGAGATATAGCTTTTTAAAAAGCAAAATTTGTATTGAAGATGTATTGAAAGATTAGTAGTTAGTTAATTTATTTTGAGAATTCTATATCTTAGTAACTATGTGACGTACAGATGTCTATTAGCACTCAAATTAAAGCTAGTTTAATGGACTATAAAAACGTTTATGACCTTTACCTTCGTAGGAATAGTAGTTTTCATGATATTTGCTCAAATAAAATTGTTTATAGTTGTTCGGACAATAAGTTTGATTTATGAAAAACTTCATTTCAGAAACCATTTGACGTACAGATGTCTGCCAGCGCTCAAATCAAAGGTAGTTAAATTTACTACAAAATAGTTAATTATGTTTATCTTTGTAGGAGTAGTAGTTTTTATGATATTTGACAAAATAAACTCACAAAATGTTAATTTCTAGTTGTTCATATAAAATATTGGATTTTTGAAAAAATATCTCTAGATCCACAAGACGCACATATGTCTGCCAACACTCAAAATAAAGGAAATTTAACTTACTATAATGTAGTTTGAAATTAATGAAAATTTGTCCGAACAACTATAAATCAATTTATTTAAGCAAATTTCATGTAAACTATTACTCTTACGAAGATAAACATCATAAACTACTTTGTAGCTCATTAAACTAGCTTTAATTTTAGTGCTAATAGAGATCTGTACGTCAAATGGTTTTTGAGATATAAATTTTTCAAAATAAATTCACTAACTACTGATCTTTCAGTACGTCCCATATAACATTTTTATGAAATGTTGCTTTTTAAAAAGCTATATCTCGAAAACTATTTAATGTAAATAACTCTATTAGGGATAATATTTTAGCAAATTTACTCTTCTTTAAATGATGTTCTCTTAGGTTTATTGTGTTGTTCCTACGCTTTAAGATATAGAACTCCGAATGAAAAATTAGTTTTTTTATAGCTTTGAAAAAGCCGCCATTTTTTATTCCCCCTACCTATACTTGGCAAACTCATCAATTTTGACTATTAATTATACATAGTTTTCATTAAAGTAATCAAAAATTGGGGTGAGGTAACTGCCTTTTTTCTCCTCTTGGGCTCTTGTACTATAATGGAAGAAGGGAGTATAATGGAGCTACCAGTAAAAAAAAGAAGCCAAAAAGATGGGGCAAATGAGTAGGAGGCGTGGAAAAGGCGTAGGAACCAACCACCGGGTGTTTCAGTTTTACATTATAATGGCAGACATTTCTATTTAAACTCATCGTAACCCTAAGCTCCGAGGGCGTAGTAAACTTTCGGCTTCAGCTACTTCGGCTTCAGCTTCCTTTTGTAGGAGAACAGAGTATACCACCCACTGATTTTAGAGTTGGTCTACTTTGGATTCAGCAGGCTTTTCATATTCCTTAAGAGATAAATTGGTTTCAGCTGGGGATTCTGCAACAGATACTAGGTAGGATTGTGAGTGCCTACGGGCAAAATGCTGCTATCGATTGTGAGTGCCTACGGGGAAAATGCTGCTATCGATTTAAGGATCATCAGTAAGTGGCCCAATGGGGTCAATAGGATACTCAATGAAGAAAAAATATTTTGCCTCTCAATACTTATATATACACGATAGGTGGGGTGACTATGGTACAGTTTTTCATCTTCTTTATTCCTAAACCTAATTGAAGTTTGCACTCTTGCAATAAAATTTTTTTCGTTTAATTTCGAACTATCAGACTCCACTTCCATTACTGAACAAAAATTTTCTTTGAATATTTATCGAGATATGCAAATTGCTTTCGTACCATTTTTGCCCAGCCATGCGGGTGACTTTGGTGCACCTATTTTTATCATGGGTTCCAAGGATATAAATGTTTAACCATTGTCACCCATTCTTTTCACCCCATAGTGGTTCTAGGTTTCAGGACGTAGAAAATGTTTTTTTCCTACAATTAAGCCTAAATGAAGAAAATATCGTTAATTGGATTTCTCCATTTAAAAAGCTTTTTTTTTTTTAGCACCTCTCGCAGAATGGATTGCCTGAAAAATTAAATAAAACAATAAAACATATTTTCTAGGTTGAAAAATATTTATTTTTCAATGTGGGCCGTAACCCAGAATCACAATGTTGGTCCTACTCTAAGAAAACTATGAAAAATATAGGGCCTATTCTAGGAATACCTCACAAGAGATGTCAAAATCCTCAGGAACAAATTCTCTCGCTTTTTTCTTAGCATTACTTGAATAGCTACTTCCTTTTAGCATCATAGTCTATTTTATTCGGTATAATTCCTTTAGTAACGTCCTCCTCTTGTAGACACGAGGTATTTCGTTACTCTACTGTCCGGTAAAAAGAGTGAAAACATGATCAATTAAATATTGAGTTATATAATTTTTATCAGATATTATTTCCTTAATATCCTTTTTATGATTTATCCTTAATATGTTTTTTGTTAGTTCTTATTGCCTTAATTTCAAAATTTTGTCTTAATTTCCGAATCGAGATGTATAACTATTTGAAAATGGGAACTTGTGGTAAAATTTTATTATGTTTTATAGTATTGTTTTGAGTGATTCAGAAATTCAAAGAATTTATTTACAGTCTGTTTGTTATCCTGTAAAACTGAATGGAGATCTGCTGGTAATTCATAGAAAGATTCGAGGGAGTCGTATATACTTGGCATTCAGTTAAGATGTGTTTTATGGTAAGTTTCATTCCCGCAAGTCTGGCATACAGACGAAGAATCACAGTTCAGGGATCAGGCGCGTATGAAATCACCACTTCTCTGCGCACATTTCTAGAGGATGATATCAAAGGGGAAACATCACTTCAGATTTCCCGTAATTTATTGTCAGTGATTTTTAGTAGAAAAAAGTTTTTTGTTTTAGTGAAATTCCTAGCAATCTGACAATACTGACAATCGACAAACAAACATTAAATAACACTGTTTATAAAAACAGTCATTCATTTTGTTTTTGTTTGAATTCTACATTGTACCGGTTTGCACTGATTTCGTATCTATGGATTTTTTGAATTTAACAAAATTAGAAAAAGTTTATTTTAATAATACGTTCTTATTTTAAATAAATATGATCTTGTAATTTTTCACTAATATAGAATAGGCCCATCTCTCATATTTGAAAATATATTTTTATTAAACATTAAATACTTCATTATCTGAAAAATATCCTTAATATTGCATTTCTGCATTCTTTTATGATTGTTCAAGAAAGGTAATGTTGAGTATTTTCAGAACTAGAATGTTTTCAATGATTATAGCTGTGAAACATTACACGCAATCTGGGAAGTGAAATTTTACAGAAAATATTATTAACTAAACTTTTCTTTCTAAATTGTAACTTATTGGAAAATCAAACACTCTCAAAACTTCATATATCTTTTATATCTATATAGATGGTGTTCCGGACCAATTATTGTCCCTTTTTAAACTCTATTGCTACTGTTAGAGTGCTCGTCTAATTGTCGATAAATTTTATTTCATCAAATTATAAAGTCTTGTTATTGTGAACAATATACCTATACACTATTTTATATTCCTATCTCCAGTTCCTTAAATGCACTGTCTCTGCACAGAATTGTGTATACCATTAATTACTTACTCAAGCACATTAAACAATTGCCATCCCCATACGTAAACGAACAAAAAGAAATGCCCGCAAATCATTTGAGATCTTGAGGACGACGAAAATTCACAACGAGGATTATATAAAAAGAATAGGAGCAAGTAGGGATAAAATTCGTTCAAATGAAGAGGATGTGAGGGACCAAAAGGAGGCACAAATAAAACACAAAGAGAAATAAAATAAAAATAAACATGCACATTACTAACTTATGTGTGAGGGGTCCAACGAAGGGATTGGCCAACAGCTGTACGAACGCTTTGGAGGCGAACATAATCCCAACAGCAACAGTCTCTTCGACTAGGTCTTTGTGTCGTTTTTCGCCTTCGCTCGGGACAGCGGTGGCGTTTTCTAAAAAAAAGCGTTACATTATATGAAATATCATAATCACTGATTAATCAATTGAAGAGATTTTAAATCAAAATTCAACATATCCATTTTTGTAAAGTTGTTAAAAAATATTATAGAAGCATCTCATATAGATGGAATAAATTTGTAATGAAAAGATTGTTTTGTAACAGTATTTGGCAGGAGAAAATTAAATTTTTGAATAAACTGAATAAGTTTTTGGTGTAAAACTTTAATTTGTAAAAACAAATAAAAAAATCTGAAAATATATTAATATTGAGGTGTAGATAGTTGACCGTAGATTAATGCTTGAAGAAGTTTGTCGGGGGGTGCGGTCAGCAAAGAACAACATAAATAAACAAAACCATATTTATTTATTAATAAATATGCATAATAAATAAATATGGCATAAAATAAATAAATATGGTTTTGTTTATTTATGTTGTTCTTTGCTGACCGCACCCCCCGACAAACTTCTTCAAGAAAATATATTAACTTTCAATAGAAAATTCCTCGAGCAGTTAATACTAATTTGGATTTAATTAACATTTTTAAATATCCTGCATGATATCGAAATAAAAAAAAATGTATATTGTTTAATGTATCATAATGTTAATATACTATAATAATATACATAATGTATGTATACCTGTTGTTGATTGAGATTCAGCATTATCCAAATATATATTTATATTAATCAAAATTATTTGAGTCCTACAAATGATAATAATTTAATTTCCTTTCCAAAGGCCTATTGTGTTCTCCACTTTCCCAAATGTATATCTGTATATAATTATTTATTTATTTATCACCCTACCCTGCCTATTAGGCAATACGGGTGTTCGCAACAGTTGGTACAACTTATTGCTGCATATGAGAAAACATTTACATAGCTGTGCACACAGCTTGCTCTTGCTACAAAATATATCTTGCTCTTCTACAGAGGCCTTGCTGGTGTAGCTTATTCTCTCCTTCCCAGGGAGAAGTGAGTAGAGCCCACAGCCTCCTTCTACCCATACACGAAGGTCTTGTAGTGCGGGTAGTTTTCTTTCTTCGTCTGCTCAGGAAGATCACTCTCCGTTAGAACATAGATTCCTGTTTCCCTCATCATCATGGCTCTCAGTGCTTCATAGGCGGTACAGGCAAGTACGACGTGCTCGGCGGTCTCAGGAACCTGACATACCGGACATAGAGGATCGATGTTTATGCCATGTGCGGCGAGCTTAGCTCGGAAGCCCCCATGCTCCGTGAGGAACTGTGAGCTCCAGTAGTCGGGGAGGACCCACGTTGATTCTAGGCGTGAACCAACGGTTGGAAAGTACTTCCTTAGGGTGGCCCCTTTTAAGAAATCCACCCACTGTCGATTCCATTCTTGCAATGTTTCTTCTCGAAGGATCCTCTTCCCTCTATTAGGGCTTTCACCAATACGCGCTTGGAGGTTCTCCGGTAAATCCGCCAGAACTTTCCTCTTTATCTTGTGTCGATAATAGTCTTCCTGCAAGAGAAGATCGATAGGCACTCCTCCAGCTAATACCTGTACCGCCTCATGAGACACTGTTCGATATGCTCGAGTGACTCGCAGCAAAGCTATCTTCTGTATTGTAGCCAACCTTCTCTTCTGCCTTTTCAAGAGATATCGACTCCATGCAGGGGATTCATATCTCAAGATACCCCAACTACTCCTTTATAGATGGTCAATGTTGCTGTGTATCTGAGGCCCCAAAACGCGTCCCCTATACGATTGAGTCCATTAAGAGCAAGAGCTACTCTACTTCTCATGTAGTCTAAATGAGGTGTTAGATTTAACTTTCGCCCAAGCCTTACGGCAAGGTCACTGGGTCGTATCACTTCTCCTTATATCCTGAGAGTAATAGGGTGGGCCCTGTCTGTCGTACCCCTTAAGAGTATAGCATGAGTCTTGGCAGCCAGCAGCCATCTTCAACTTCTTCTTCTCACACCACGCTCCTATCAGGTTGGCGCACCGACCAGCTTCATCTTTTAATCTGGCCCTGCTGTTCGACGCTACTAATACAGCAAGGTTATTTACATAAGCTGTGGCAGGGAACCGCCCTCTGCATTCGCAGGAAGCACCCCCTGTATATAATATTGTTACAATTTGAACATAGGATACATTTTTCCAATATGAATAAATAAACTGTCATTTTTCTTGTACCACCATTATTATAAGCCCTGACTAAGCCCTGCAAAGTGGGGCGAAACATTAGTTAACAATAAATAGTTTTTGTTACTATTTTGAAACGTTTATTGACCGCCAGTAGGACAATCTTCCTCCAAAACATTTATTTATATTTAATAGCTCAGAAAAAATTATAATATATTACCATGACTCAGAGAAATGATTCAGATAGCTTCTTTTCCGTCAAATATTACATTACAACTGATTACCTAACTCGGTAGACGTAGGATGGGTTGATTGACTGTTCCTTCTCTTCCAGCCCCATCTTTCTTCCTCTTTCAAGCCTGATCCTTTCTCTTCTATGTCTCCGTCTTTCCTGTCCTTTTCCGTGGTCGAGTCCCTTTTTCCCCTACTTGCTCTTAGAGGCGTTACCTTTTTTGGAATCTTATTCCTCATTGGCTATTAGTTACAACGCCCACTAGGTGAGCGTCTACCTAAGGCTGTGAGAGGGGGTGGGAACCCACTGCCGTGTTATCTCTTTCGGTTTTTACCTTGCTTAATGGTTTCTGCCCCTTCAACATGGGAAAAAGTGTCCCTGTGTATTCTTAGGTATTCTTTCCGGGAGGATAGGTGTCGGAACAGAAGTGGCTAAATTACATAACGACATTTATACTATTGTGTAGCTCAATATATATCACATTATATTTAATAAATTATTAAAATTAAACATTTGATTATATTAGTAGTGCGTTAGACCATTGGAAGAGACGATGGTATTCTGATTTCTGAGCTAGAATTAGAATTCGGCTGTGATAAAAAATTTATTTATTTAGTAATATTCTCTTCTAGGTACAAAACAGCCTGTGCTAATTGGGAAACTGGTCTTAAGTAGCGTCGAGGTTGAAACCTCGCTGTTGAGCGTTGGTGATGAGAAGATCACTTACCCCTAACACTGGATCTGCTAGATAGCGGACAATACTATTATTGTTTTATTGATTACAATACGTTTTAATAAAACACAAATAATAACTAATAAATGAGCCTGAAGTGAGATTAGCTTCTCTATCGCGAAAGATACTGACAGTTATCATTAGAGACTGAATTATATCATTTGTTCTCTAGCTCCAAATTCTAGCAAACCTCGACAGAAATTCAAATCATTTAAAAGACATTTATTTTACGCAAAATTGCATGTTTTATGATTTTTCCACAATTTTGCACGCTTTGAAGTTTTTCGGCACAAAATTGCACGTTTTACTCTTTTTTGGCTAAATTTTGTTGCATAAAATTTAATTCTTAAACTAGATTTCTCATATCATACTCATATAGGTGTATTTAT
Organism: Halyomorpha halys; assembly: GCF_000696795.3. Classification (NCBI taxonomy): domain Eukaryota; kingdom Metazoa; phylum Arthropoda; class Insecta; order Hemiptera; family Pentatomidae; genus Halyomorpha; species Halyomorpha halys. The sequence continues at coordinate 847,312 of NW_027110130.1, forward strand.
TAATTTTTTTTTTAATTTAATTTATAATTTAAAAATGACAAATCTGTGAAAAGAAAAAATAACCAATTTTCTTTGTTACTAATAAATAATAAAAAATAAATAAATACAAAAAATGAAAGAATGAATAACTAAATGAAAAAATAGAGGCATCTGATTCGTACGGGAAAAGCCGAAACCGACCGATCTTTACCGATTGATACGGCTTTGTAATATTTTGTATGCTGTTCTTTATTTGGAAGGAGTATTATTATTATTAATATTATATTATATATTTATTTTTCGAAACCTATAAATACTAATTATCTCAGTTACGCACCAATACAAATTTTTTGTACGAAAAGTTATCACTCTTAAGTGGTAAGTGAAAATAGTGTTATCGCAACAAATTTTTTTTATTGAAATTAAAATTTAATTTTCAAATAGTTACAAATAATTCTTTACATCGCTGAGATACTTCTTACCTTAAAAGTTTAAAAACATTGAATTGATCTGAAGCTCCAGAACCTTTGGACTATGTGTACAAATGACATTTTTCTTTCTAATTTCTATGTAAATATGAAAAAAACTTCATTATGCTTTTCAAGATCTATAGAGGGTTCGAAAATATTATAACTGATCTCATTTAAGATATTCTTAACTTTTCGTTGTTAAGTATTTCCTTAAATTCCTAAGGCTGCCTTGATGTTTTGAAACTCTACTACGATATTTCTTTACTTTCTTTTCTATTATTCCATTTTGAAATGGTTGCATACAGTTTTCTGTTTAATTTGCAAAGAGGAAAACGATGATGTGAGACAGTTTTATTTTTTTATGATTGAAGTACAATGTAAACCGAATTAAAAAAAAAATCATCTATTTTAATCAGATTTTTAAAAGAAATTTCCGAAGAAAATTATACTAGAATACATATTAGCTGTTCTAGATTGATAAAAAAAAAAATCAGATGTTTTAATTTAATTAAGTTTTCTTACCCATCTTAGAGTTTGCACTGGTTTAATTAAAAATATTTTCGAGATGGAGCCAATAATGGAGCATTGCGTGATTGGCTATCAGTTTAGGAAGAAAAAATATTTAATTTCTTCAAGTTTATGTAAACAAAAAATCTTACGTTTTTACTATAATATAGTAGGTTATAGATTAACGTGTATTTTTGTTTTCGGTTGGCTCTACAGCCTAGTAGATCATTAGCTCCCCGAACTAACCTTCTCCACACTTGTCTGTTTTGGACTACTGCTTTCCAATTTGCTCAAGGCACATTGAAGACATTTTTTTTTTATTATAATATTAGTTTGTGTTTGTTAAGTATTAAGTCATTTTTCCTTTTTATTAATGAATAAGATTAATTTGTTTTATAATTGTTTCATTTTGTTTATATGTATATATTCATTATATTTTCGTTCTGTTTAATGCATGAAATTTCTTTGTTAAATATAGACTTCAAATATATTTCGGTAATCATTCCAACTCAAAAATAATTTTCCCAGCGCATATTATAATATTGAGGTATACCTGGGAAGAGGAAAGTCTTTCACTGAGGCTCTCAGTTCAGGTAACACGCGTATAAGAGCTGACTTTATCACAGCATTTGCTTCAGATTTTTAGACATTTTCAGAGATTTTAGAATTTTTGACGGAGACATTTCCACCGTGTAGGCCGGGACCTTAATAAATTGTCCGTAAAGACGGGAATCCGCTTTATTAGAGGGTCCGTTGAGAGAAGTTTCACTGTATTTGCGTTTATTTTTTTAAATAATAATTTAGAAGATCTAATGCGGATTAGATTCTTAGATTCTAGCAATTACCAAGATTCTTCCTAGAATTTAATTTTTTTTTTAACCTGGGTAATATAGTCCTGAGCATTTTGCTCATATTGGCAAATAAACGTCTTTTTCCCTTAGTATTTCATCTGATTTGTTTATATTTTTGCTTTACCTTCTATTGACCCTTTGATATTACCGGTTGTTTATGTTAGTCTCTCTTTTACTTTCGAACCTGTAATAAATTCAGTTTTTCTCTAGTATCTTCGCAATGGTAGGGCTGATCATTTCTCTCAGCAGTACACTCCTACCAAGCCATATTTTTTTTTCTCATTTGAGCATTTTGCTCACCTTAACACCTCCTGCGTTTCTTATTTTGTCATGAACCGAAGCATGAAGATCTTTAATCTTGTACGAAATTGGATTCTCCATCCCCTAATGGAAGAGCTTCAATTTACAATTTAAATTTCACATTGCATTGAAAGTAATCGTAAATATTTTTTACATCATCACATCCAAATATATAAAAAGAATATAAAAACTCATTAGCACCAGTAAATCCTAGCTTTGGTTAAAGTAAAATCAATAAAGTACTTCGGAATTATAGGACACTGTTCCAAACTTTCTTGAGACTGTAGGAGAACAGTATGAACAGTTTTTATCGCTCCCCCCCCCAAAAAAAATGTATTGTACGTCGTTTAAAGCAAGTAACTCTTCATTTCAGTTGGTTTAAAAGCTAGTTCTCTGGATGAAGGATAACTTGTCAAATAAAAATGTGTAATTATATTTAATTATAAAAAATGGAGATAGTGTTTTTAGTCTCCTTGATTAATATTAAGCAAAATAATAGGAAATATTTAGTATAAATTTATAATAAAAGCCTTATATATCATAATTATTAACTGACCAGAGAGGTAATCTGTGGAGTTGTCCATATAGAAGGGTGCCAGGGTCGTCACCATGTTGGGGTTCTCATCCAGGTGGGAGGCCAGGCTGCTTTGGTTCGGGTGTTGGATGTCGTAGATGAACTCCGGGATGATAGGAACTGCAGAAAAAATATAAGAAAATTAATATATTTATTAATATTAAATTATTAAACAATAAGATCGGTCGACAATGATGTTTATTTTAATAATTTATTTATTGTTATTTACAACTGTATACATATATACACATCAAGTAAATTTGCTGTAAGTGATATTATGACATGATACAAACATGTGGATTATCTATCCATTGATAGAACTCCAAAAACATTTCTAAAGGAGAAGATCTCGAGGCTATCTTCTTTTCAGACGCCTAGGAGGATTATTAGATAGTGAAGGAGAAGCCAGGTTAGAAACTAGTTTGTTTGGGTGGTTGGGAAGTTTATTATGGAAGGATTGGTATCTGGTTCTGGCCAAATCGGCAACATAAGGGACATTGAGGTCCAGATGGATGATTAGATTTTTGACAAAGTAAGAAGCCTTTTTATTTATTTTATATCTGTATTCTTTTAATTTACATTCTTTTACTTTTTATTTAATGTTCTATGTATATTAACATCGTTCAAGGACTTTTGAAAAGTCTCCCAAGCTATCAACTTGAACGACCCTCATGAAGCTCTATTTGTAAAGCCAAATTTTTAAGGAGCGATACGATAGAGGCTAAAAGCCCTGACGAAGCCCTGCAACGTGGGGCGAAACGTTGGCTCATTAAAATAGTATAATTCTACTATTTGAGTTTTTTTGACCACACCCGGACCATATTCCTTTAATCAACGTTGTTAACTATTAATAATTAATTTTGTTAATAGTTGTTATAACTATTAATAAGTATTTTTTTCTAAACTATAAGCCCAGAACGAAAAATAATTTTTATTAGCGTTTTAAAATAGCCGTACTTTTTTATTCTACCAAACTATGGTTGGCAGACTTGCCAATTTAAACTAGTAATTATACATAATTATGAGAGATAGTTGACCGTGGATGATAAATGAGGATATAGGTTCATATATATTTTTAATTCTTCTTATCACCTTTTGTCATCACCCTCTCACACGCTTTCTTCTTCTAAAAA